>NW_020623156.1:3148509-3194462 GCF_003573695.1 Papaver somniferum
TTTTTTGATAAGGAAACACTTTTGATACATATACAAAAGGAAACAAAAAAATTACATGACACTTTGCAAGAGGTAGCCCTTTTTGATGCACCCAATTAAATTCGATGGTTGTTTTTCTTAATGTAACCTCCACCTTCTATTCCAACCAACCAAAGAACAAGCTAGTCAAGTTTCGTTCAGTATTCTAAAGAGATTGGCAACTAAAACTTCCGATAGAACACCTCAAGGATGAGGCTATACATGTATTGGTAGATCGTGCGCGTGCAAGTTTCTTATCACTATGTGAATTGTGCTAGAATCAGGGTGCCTAAATATCTAGACTAAGACTCCTAATAAAAATACATATTTGCACAAGAGTCAACATTTCAAGGTAAATGAGCTCCATTTTTATGTTTTTTTTTCAATTTTTAATTTTTTTATTTTGATTTTTTCATTTTTTTCAAAAAGAAGGAGTTCTTGTTTTCAATTATGACATATTATCAAAGTATCTACTTTTCACACCCAAACCTAAACTAAACATTGTCCTCAATGTTTCAAAATATGAACAAAATTATAATACAACATATGAAGAGGATCATGTTGAGTAGAGAAAAAGGAAAGAGAATACCCGATTTCGGCGAAAGCAATATTAGAACTCCGTTATTCAAGGCAAGAATCCAACATATGTCAGCCGAGATCATATTGGATTAGCAAAATATATACAAAAGGAACAAAAAGGTTTTTAAGAAATTTTGTCTACTGGATTATATACAAAAAATTCACCATACACTAACAATCTAAAGAGTTGAGGATCAACCCAAAAGACAAAGTGTAGAGGTTTCAACAGCTTCACACAATAATAATATGATAGGCATGCAAGTGAAGTTGTGAAACAAAATGAGCTACCCCCAAACCTGGATTTTTCAACAGATAAAATTTTGGATACAAAATCTCGCAGTTTTTGGGGTTCATCATGCACAAGGTCTAATTCGAAATGAACTGTGCTAGGGACGGGAAAACATGTTAATTCCAACTGTGGTTCCTAAAATGTATTATACTTAGAAGCAAAATAGTCCAAGAGGACTTGGGAAGCACACAGTTCCAAACCTAGATTAGGGACTCTCAGAAAAGTCGGTTTGACAATATCGGTACAAACCAAATCTAGGTTGGGTGGAAGGCCATCAGATTGTGACTTATGTAGGACGATAGGCACATCATTATTAATCACATCAACATCTCCTAAGTCTTCTACACGTGTCACAACATGCTCACAATCATCAAACAAATTATCAAGTCCACAATCAGAATCATCATCATCAGAAGAATTATTCTCATGCATCGGCAAATCAGGAGAAATATCACAATGTGACCTAGGTAGAGAATCAGACACATCAATTATATTTTCATGCATAATAACATTAGTGTCTACAGAAGATTCAACCATTCCTATGTCATGCTCATCTTCACAGAATAATTGTACGAATCCCATGTAAATATCAAAATCATATGAATTACAATGAGTATTAGAAAAAACAACATTCATGAAGGTCGAGGGCGAGAAGCCATATGTTATTGAACCAACAGGTTCCACAATATTTTCATGTTCTTCTAACATATCATCATAATCATCATCATGGTAGCATGCATATTGGTCCTCATTAACAGTGGTGGTGTCATTAGTCGATTCATGTTCCTCTAAATTAGGTTCATATTCAACATCATTTACATGAATGGGACTAGACACTTCATTAGGGACAACATACATTTCCTCATGAATTTCCTCCTTTTGTAGGTGAAGCAAAATCTGATCTAAATATGCATGAATTCGTGATGTAGATCTATCAAAGTTTTGCTTACTGAGTCTTAAAGCTTCTGTGGTGGAGTCTAAATTCATGGGAGTACAAAATTCTTCATGTTCAAATTGTGGTGAATGGTACATGTGTGCATGGTCATTAGGGTTTACAAAATATTGATCGCAACACTCAAAGGATTGATTATGGTCCCAATGACTACCATTCTCACAATTTATGGGCATTTCATACCTTGGATTTTCTCTAGATTGCCTAAAATTATGCAAAATATGACAATTCTCAACAGGGTGGTCTAAACTACCACATGCGGGACATGCATAGATTTCAGGTTGCCTAAGAAAATTAGATGTGACAGATTCCTCATGTGATTGCATTTCTAAAGCTGTGATTCGAGCTTCTAATTGATCGATCAGTGATGATTGTGTGAGTGAGGCACTAGCAAAATGTTCATTTTCACGTTGTGGTGAATGATGCATGTGTGAATAGTTATTAGGGTTCATGTATTGAGGCTCGGGACTTTGAAAATGTCCATAATAATTCCTATAACTATTGACATCATGGTCTATGGGAGGTTCATAACGTGGAGTATGTCCATACGCAAGTTCTCTAAGGGATTTGTTGTATTCCCCAACTGTAGACCAAGATCTAGACAAGATTTGGCTCAAAAGCTAAGTAACTATGTTACAAAGCCCAAAATTTGGTTTTTTTTAATGGGTTTGGATTTTTGGGAAAAATTTGGTTTTTATGGGTAACATTTGGTTTTGTCGGGTTTGAAAAAGAAATTTGGTTTTTAATGGGTTTTAGAAAATTTGGACTTAATGGGAAAAGAAAACACTTTGGTTTATTGGGTTTTGAAAACTTTGGTTTTAGACTTTGAAGACAAAGCCCATTTGGGAGCTTTTGGTTTTGATGGGAGCAAATTTGGTTTTAAAGAGGTAGAAAAATTTGGTTTTTAATTGGGAGCAAAAATTTTGGTTTTAGTATTGGGAGCAAGCCCACATTGGTGGGAGAAATTGCTTTGCCAAGGGAAGGTGAACTAAGCCCACAATGTGTATGCAAACTGAAGCCCAATGTAGCTTTTGAAATAGCCCAACTGTTGCTTGTTTGGTCTGAGGCCCAGTTGGGCTTTCAAAAGTTCAGTTTTTCTAATTTAAAACTACAGGCCCAAATCAATCTAACACCACAAGCCAACAAGCAATTAAACAAACAAGCCCACAAGTAATTAAGATTACAAGCCCAACAGAAAAATGGAAAAATTATTACAAGCCCACAAATTAAAAATGGAAGCCCACAGGTTGGGTTCTCTTAATGGGTTTAGGCTTACTTGCTTAAGCACAGCCCAGCTGCTCAGTTTGGTTGCAAAAGCCCAGTTGGGCTTTGGATCACAGCAACAGCAGCTCCAGCAGGAGGTAGCAGCAGGAGAAGCAGCTCAGCAGCACCACAAGTTCAGCAGCACCACAAGCAGTAGCTGAACAGGGGCAATGTTGCAGGCTTGGCAGCAGCAGCTCTACAGGTTCAGCACAGAAGCAAGCTGCACAGGCCAGCAGCACAGGGAAGAGGAAGAAAGTAGCAGCAAGTGGCAGGCCCAGCTGCAACTCAATCAGCAGCAACAGCAAGGGCTCAGCCAAGCAAAACAGAGTCACAACAGCACAACAACAGGAGCACCTGGAAAGCTCAACAGAAGCTGTCAAGAACAGCAAGAACAGCAAGGGAAAATGATGCAAAGATGAAAAATTATGCAAAGATGAAAATGCAAGTTATGATGCACTAAATGCTTATACTAAGATGCAAAGACTTCACTACACGACACCAAGTCCCCGGCAACGGCGCCAAAAACTTGGTAGGTTTCTAAAAAGACCTACAAACTAATACCGCAAGTGCACGGTGTCGATTGAAGCTAATGTGCAAATACGGGTCGATCCACAGAGACTTGGGGTGTTATGAAGTTTTCCTAGCTATCTCTAACTGCTAACAGAGCATGAATGGACTGAAATGAGAGCTGTGAGAAGTGAACAAAATCAGAACTAACAGTTATAGCAAAAGTGAAAATATGAAAATTAAAATTTGAAAACAGGACATGAAAGAAAATTAACAAGAACAGGACATGGAAGATGTGAATGTGGATGGGAATGAAGTGTATGGAGATGGATGAGAATTCTCTTTCACCTAGCTAGTTAGCCTAGGATAAATCCTTGTCATGTGGCTAGTTAACTACCTAAAGTCCTTGGATTAACCCCTAGCATTGCCTATCTGATTAAAGCATAAACAATCACAGGTCATTTAGGTTTCTAGGTCTCTAACTAATATGGCTGGTTAATCCCTTAGAACTACCACTGACCCCTAGCATTAGTGGTCTTCTTACAACACCACTAATCACAAGTCAGTTGAGCTTTTAGGAATCTAACTAGCCTAAGCTATTTTGAGTTCAACAAAAAACTAACCTAATGGCTAACCATCATGGCTTAAGGGTCTTCTCACCCTAGTGTGGATTCAGAACAAGTTTAACATAATAAATATTTGAAATTGAAATTAACTGAATTATGAAATTGAAATTGAAACAACAACATGAAATTAACCCAATTAGGGGGTATCTCGGATGACCCAAGAACCCTTTTAACATTCTACATCGTTTCCTATTTATAGCTTACAACAAAATCCCTAATTTCACAAAACCCTAAAATTTGCAAACCCTAACTTTTGGGGAAAATCAAATTCGACATACCCATGTGTAAATTGGCTTCGAACCATGCTTCTTGATGTCCCTCTGATGCTCTTCCTGCTCCAATTGATGTACTGCAACCCTAGCTCGAGTTGTTTCATCAACTCCACACCTAGGTCAGAGAGATGTGGGTTTGGGGAAACGACTAGGCTAGGAAGAGAAAACTGCGGTACGTACGGGTTTTGGTAGAGGCGGAGAGGGGTGTAGTGAAACTCGAGGAGCAGCAGTTGCAGGCTTCCATGGTCGGGTGGAAGGAGGAGATGGCAGAGTTTTCTCTGCAGACGGAGTGGAGGAGAAGAACTCGATGTTTGGGAAGAAGGGTCCGTTTGGTTAGGGGTATAGGGTTCTGATGCTAGGGTGTGAGGCGGATGTATCAAAGGTTGATGATCAGCAAAGCGAAAGCGTAGGATGAAAAGGTGATGGAATGATCCAACGGTGCGATAGGAACGACCGTTGGATGATGAGATACAACAAAACTGACGGCTTCAGATGGAGTTAGGTACTATAGTGTTTGACAGGAGCATCAGATTTTGATGCACAATGATGAGGCGACCGTTGGATGACAAGATGGATCCAATCTGACGGCTCTCATGGAAATGGGTATGGATAATGGAAATGGATTTGGGTAAGGGTTTTGGGCCTTGGGTATGCCAAGCCCATATCTTCTTTAAGAACAATTCTTCCTCTTCAAGCCCACTTCTCGTTGATCCAGCTCTTGCAAACATCATTCTTCGCTTCCTCCTAGCGAGAGTCTTTGCCGTTTCTTTGCTCTTTTTCGCTCCGTGAGTTAACCAGGCTTTATTTAGTACCTAAAAATGCAAAATTAATTAAGAAAAGTATTTATTCTTGAAAACAACGAAAATACAGAATATGGGATAAAATATAGAACTAATGCACAAAGGATGAGTTAAATGCCAAGAAAAATATATAGAAATATGCACTTTTTAGCACTCATCAAATACCCCCAAACCTGAATTTTACTTGTCCTCAAGTAAAACAAAACTAAGGAAATCCTACCTATACCACTGTCGCTGGTCTCTCGAATGCATTTAGCGTATGCACTAAGCCTTTTAAACCACTAAGTGTCCCTAGTGGACGAGTGAAGTCTCGTGAAGGTTTGCTTAGAACGTACCTACAAAGTTCTAGGTCAAAATATAAGCTCAGATTCCATCAAATGTGACATGTGTAAGACAGTTTAAGCTCACAGCAAAATGGAGATGTCAATCTAGCTATCGAAGGCACAATCCTAGCACTGATAACAAATAAAGACATGTGATAAGAGTGTAAAGTGTATCTACACATGTGTAAAGAAAGATCGGATGTTATGACTACTAATCACCAAGAGATAGTTTCTCAGGCTAAGAACCAAGGTCGAAATCTAGCTAGCTGTCCGGACTTTACGAGAATTGTGAATGAGTTGGAGGTATTTCACAATTACTCGCGTTGTACATCAATGGCATGCACCCTTCCTTGCTTACTATAATACAACAAAAGATGACTCTTTACATGACTCTTATTTACATTGACTACTCTCTTTTATTTTTGGAACAAGATAGGGCGGAATTGATAAATACTTTTTTTTTTAACAAGGTAACACTTTTGATACATAAGCAAAAAGAAACAAAAAATTACATGACACTTTGCAAGAGGTAGCCCTTTTTGATGCACCCAGTTAAATTCGATGGTTGTCTTTCTTAATGTAACCTCCACCTTCTATCCCAACCAACCAAAGAACAAGCTAGTCAAGTTTCGTTCAGTATTCTAAAGTGATTGGCAATCGTGACTTCCGATAGAACACCTCAAGGATGAGGCTATACATGTATTGGTAGATCGTGCGCGTGCAAGTTTCTTATCACTATGTGAATTATGCTAGAATCAGGGTGCCTAAATATCTAGACTAAGACTCCTAATAATTACATATTTGCACAAGAGTCAACATTTCAAGGTAAATGAGCTCCATTTTTGTGATTTTTTAATTTTATTTTATTTTTGGAATTTTTAATTTTTTCAAAAAGAAGGAGTTCTTGTTTTCAATTATGACATATTATCAAAGTATCTACTTTTCACCCCCAAACCTAAACAAAACATTGTCCTCAATGTTTCAAAATATGAACAAAATTATAATACAACATGTGAAGAGGATCATGTTGAGTAGAGAAAAAGGAAAGGGAATACCCGATTTCGGCGAAAGCAATATTAGAACTCCGTTATTCAAGGCAAGAATCCAACATATGTCAGCCGAGATCATATTGGATTAGCAAAATATATACAAAAGGAACAAAAGGGTTTTAAGAAATTTTATCTACTGGATTATATACAAAAAATTCACCATACACTAACAATCTAAAGAGTTGAGGATCAACCCAAAAGACAAAGTGTAGAGGTTTCAACAGCTTCACACAAATATAACAGGAAATAAACGCAAGTGAAACTGTGAAACAAAATGAGCTACCCCCAAACCTGGATTTTTCAACGGATAAAATTTTGGAAACAAAATCTCGCAGTTTTGGGGGTTCATCATGTACAAGGTCTAACTCAAAGTGAACTGTGCTAGGGACGGGCAAACATGCTAATTCAAACTGTGGTTCCTCAAATGTATTATACTTAGAAGCAAAATAGTCCAAGAGGACTTGGGAAGCACACAGTTCCAAACCTAGATTAGGGACTCTCAGAAAAGTCGGTTTGACAATATGGGTACAAACCAAATCTAGGTTGGGTGGAAGGCCATCAGATTGTGACTTATGTAGGACGATAGGCACATCATTACTAATCACATCAACATCTCCTAAGTCTTCTACACGTGTCACAACATGCTCACAATCATCAAACAAATTGGCAAGATCACAATCAGAGTCATCAACATCATCAACAAATTTATTCTCATGCATCGACAAATCAGGAGAAATATCACAATGTGACCTAGGTAGAGAATCAGACACATCAAATATATTTTCATGCATATTAGTGTCTACAGAAGATTCAACTATTCCTATGTCATGCTCATCTTCACAGAATAATTGTACGAATCCCATGTAAATATCAAAATCATATGAATTACAATGAGTATTAGAAAAAACAACATTCATGAAGGTCGAGGGCGAGAAGCCATATGTTATTGAACCAACAGGTTCCACAATATTTTCATGTTCTTCTAACATATCATCATAATCATCATCATGGTAGCATGCATATTGGTCCTCATTAACAGTGGTGGTGTCATTAGTCGATTCATGTTCCTCTAAATTAGGTTCATATTCAACATCATTTACATGAATGGGACTAGACACTTCATTAGGGACAACATACATTTCCTCATGAATTTCCTCCTTTTGTAGGTGAAGCAAAATCTGATCTAAATATGCATGAATTCGTGATGTAGATCTATCAAAGTTTTGCTTACTGAGTCTTAAAGCTTCTGTGGTGGAGTCTAAATTCATGGGAGTACAAAATTCTTCATGTTCAAATTGCGGTGAATGGTACATGTGTGCATGGTCATTAGGATTTACAAAATATTGATCGCAACCCTCAAAGGATTGATTATGGTCCCAATGACTACCATTCTCACAATTTATGGGCATTTCATACCTTGGATTTTCTCTAGATTGCCTAAAATTATGCAAAATATGACAATTCTCAACAGGGTGGTCTAAACTACCACATGCGGGACATGCATAGATTTCAGGTTTCCTAAGAAAATTAGACGTGACAGATTCCTCATGTGATTGCATTTCTAAAGCTGTGATTCGAGCTTCTAATTGATCGATCAGTGATGATTGTGTGAGTGAGGCACTAGCAAAATGTTCATTTTCACGTTGTGGTGAATGATGCATGTGTGAATAGTTATTAGGGTTCATGTATTGAGGCTCGGGACTTTGAAAATGTCCATAATAATTCCTATAACTATTGACATCATGGTCTATGGGAGGTTCATAACGTGGAGTATGTCCATACGCAAGTTCTCTAAGGGATTTGTTGTATTCCCCAACTATAGACCAAGATCTAGACATGATTTGGCTCAAAAGCTAAGTAACTATGTTACAAAGCCCAAAATTTGGTTTTTAATGGGTTTGGATTTTTGGGAAAAATTTGGTTTTTATGGGTAACATTTGGTTTTAAAGAGGTAGAAAAATTTGGTTTTTAATTGGGAGCAAAAATTTTGGTTTTAGTATTGGGAGCAAGAATTTTGGTTTTAGTGTTGGGAGCAAGCCCACATTGGTGGGAGAAATTTCTTTGCCAAGGGAAGGTGAACTAAGCCCACAATGTGTATGAAAACTGAAGCCCAATGTAGCTTTTGAAATAGCCTAACTGTTGTTTGTTTGGTCTGAGGCCCAGTTGGGCTTTTAAAAGTTCAGTTTTTCTAATTTAAAACTACAGGCCCAAATCAATCTAACACCACAAGCCCACAAGCAATTAAACAAACAAGCCCACAAGAAATTAATTACAAACCCAACAGAAAATGAAAAAAATTATTACAAGCCCACAAATTAAAAATGGAAGCCCACAGGTTGGGTTCTCTTAATGGGTTTAGGCTTACTTGCTTAAGCACAGCCCAGCTGCTCAGTTTGGTTGCAAAAGCCCAGTTGGGCTTTGGATCATCCTAAGCTTTTGTTGAAGCCCAGTTGGGCTTGGCTTATGAATGGCAGCAGCACCACTTCAGGCCTAGCAGCAGGAGCAGATCAGCAGCAGCAGCAACAGCACAACAGCAGGCTTTGGGTCAGGTCACACAGCAACAGGTGCAGAAGGCAGCAGCAGGCAGCAACAGGGAAACTAATAGCCTCGGTTCCACCAGTTCACCAGCAACAGCAGAGGCAGCACAAGCAGGAGCACCACAACAGCTACAGCAGTAGTCTTGGCAGCAGCAGAGGCTGGCAGCAGCAACAGGAAAGAGGAAGAAAGTAGCAGCAAGTGGCAGGCCCAGCTGCAACTCAATCAGCAGCAACAGCAAGGGCTCAGCCAAGCAAAACAGAGTCACAAAAGCACAGCAACAGGAGCACCTGGAAAGCTCAACAGAAGCTGTCAAGAACAGCAAGAACAACAAGGGAAAATGATGCAAAGATGAAAAATTATGCAAAGATGAAAATGCAAGTTATGATGCACTAAATGCTTACACTAAATGATTATACTAAATGCAAGATATGCAAGTGAATAGAAGCAAAAGAAAGCAAGGAAAAACAGCAACCACACAATTCCAAGTCCCCGGCAACGGCGCCAAAAACTTGGTAGGTTTTTAAAAAGACCTACAAACTAATACCGCAAGTGCACGGTGTCGATTGAAGCTAATGTGCAAATACGGGTCGATCCACAGAGACTTGGGGTGTTATGAAGTTTTCCTAGCTATCTCTAACTGCTAACAGAGCATGAATGGACTGAAATGAGAGCTGTGAGAAGTGAACAAAATCAGAACTAACAGTTATAGCAAAAGTGAAAATATGAAAATTACAATTTGAAAACAGGACATGAAAGAAAATTAACAAGAACAGGACATGGAAGATGTGAATGTGGATGGGAATGAAGTGTATGGAGATGGATGAGAATTCTCTTTCACCTAGCTAGTTAGCCTAGGATAAATCCTTGTCATGTGGCTAGTTAACTACCTAAAGTCCTTGGATTAACCCCTGGCATTGCCTATCTGATTAAAGCATAAACAATCACAGGTCATTTAGGTTTCTAGGTCTCTAACTAATATGGCTGGTTAATCCCTTAGAACTACCACTGACCCCTATCATTAGTGGTCTTCTTACAACACCACTAATCACAAGTCAGTTGAGATTTTAGGAATCTAACTAGCCTAAGCTATTTTGAGTTCAACAAAAAACTAACCTAATGGCTAACCATCATGGCTTAAGGGTCTTCTCACCCTAGTGTGGATTCAGAACAAGTTTAACATAATAAATATTTGAAATTGAAATTAACTGAATTATGAAATTGAAATTGAAACAACAACATGAAATTAACCCAATTAGGGGGTATCTCGGATGACCCAAGAACCCTTTTAACATTCTACATCGTTTCCTATTTATAGCTTACAACAAAATCCCTAATTTCACAAAACCCTAAAATTTGCAAACCCTAACTTTTGGGGAAAATCAAATTCGACATACCCATGTGTAAATTGGCTTCGAACCATGCTTCTTGATGTCCCTCTGATGCTCTTCCTGCTCCAATTGATGTACTGCAACCCTAGCTCGAGTTGTTTCATCAACTCCACACCTAGGTCAGAGAGATGTGGGTTTGGGGAAACGACTAGGCTAGGAAGAGAAAACTGCGGTACGTACGGGTTTTGGTAGAGGCGGAGAGGGGTGTAGTGAAACTCGAGGAGCAGCAGTTGCAGGCTTCCATGGTCGGGTGGAAGGAGGAGATGGCAGAGTTTTCTCTGCAGACGGAGTGGAGGAGAAGAACTCGATGTTTGGGAAGAAGGGTCCGTTTGGTTAGGGGTATAGGGTTCTGATGCTAGGGTGTGAGGCGGATGTATCAAAGGTTGATGATCAGCAAAGCGAAAGCGTAGGATGAAAAGGTGATGGAATGATCCAACGGTGCGATAGGAACGACCGTTGGATGATGAGATACAACAAAACTGACGGCTTCAGATGGAGTTAGGTACTATAGTGTTTGACAGGAGCATCAGATTTTGATGCACAATGATGAGGCGACCGTTGGATGACAAGATGGATCCAATCTTACGGCTCTCATGGAAATGGGTATGGATAATGGAAATGGATTTGGGTAAGGGTTTTGGGCCTTGGGTATGCCAAGACCATATCTTCTTTAAGAACAATTCTTCCTCTTCAAGCCCACTTCTCGTTGATCCAGCTCTTGCAAACATCATTCTTCGCTTCCTCCTAGCGAGAGTCTTTGCCGTTTCTTTGTTCTTTTTCGCTCCGTGAGTTAACCAGGCTTTATTTAGTACCTAAAAATGCAAAATTAATTAAGAAAAGTATTTATTCTTGAAAACAACGAAAATACAGAATATGGGATAAAATGTAGAATTAATGCACAAAGGATGAGTTAAATGCCAAGAAAAATATATAGAAATATGCACTTTTTAGCACTCATCACATTTGCAGCATGAATTTGTCCCTCGAGCTCTGCGCCATAAAACAAACGACATGTAAGAAGGAAGAGTTACAAATGCGATCACAACAAAATAAACATATACCTTCGACTCTAGCCCAAGCTATCTCAAAATCATAAAATACAGCGTCACGACCTTCAGCAAGAAAGTCAAATTCATCGGACATTTTCTCATAGTCCGATCGAAGATTTGCAAGAGCATATTGACTCGCATCTAACTCTACCTGCTTCATTGAGTCCAAATGACGAAGGTGGTTAACTTCAGCGTTCATTTTCTCTATCCCTTTATTAAGTCTGTACATATTTACTTCAAGGCTCCTTTCAGAATCAATCAAACGAGAAACGTCTGCCCGAGAAGCAGTCAAGGCGTTGCTAAGGGCATGGGCTTCGGCCCTGGCATCGTCTCTTTCTCGAACCATCCGTTGTATACAATCTGTAATCACAGGATCGTGAGAAGAGAGAGCTTGGCGTAGTTCCCCTTCTAACTGCACTATCTTGGCTTCCAAACCAGAGGTAGTTTCAGTTGCTTCACGAAAATTTTCACGCATGGTGTTGAAACTATAGCGCATACCAACAAATTCGATTTTTCTCACCCTCCACTCAGCTACAAGTTTGTTATGCTCGTCGGCTCGAGCATTCCACTTAGCAGCTTCATCCTTGATTTTTTGCACTAACTCTTTGATCAGAGAGGATTGCCAAACCCTCTCTTTCCGAATCCATATCAACTCTTGATCGTCACCCACTGGAGATAGGGTGAGGGCGCTCAAAAAATACACCAAGAAGACGAAATAGATAAGAAGAAGGGGAATATTGTGGAGAAAGACAAACCTTTGGAAGACGAAGAGTCTTTACGAGCTTTCTCTAATTCACTAAGAGCAAGGGCCAAATCCGAACGAAGCTTATTCTCCTCTGCACCTATCTGCTCTTTCTCTTTCAGCTGATTCTTTAGTTCCAAAATCTCCTTATCTTCCACAGAGATAAGAGATTCGGCAGTATTAAGTTCCTCTTCTTGGTGACAGAGTTTTCCCTCAAGCTTAAGGGTTTTCGCCCTGAAAAACTGGTACAAAGTATGATTGCAATACTCGCTCCTCATCATCTGCACCCACAAAAAAAACTATGAAATATCAAATCTCATTCTCCAAACACGCAAAGCATAAACAACAGATTATGAGGAATTTGAAGACATACCTCGAGCACACGCTGCTGGGGAAAACCATACTGATAGCCATCAGCGATAGCCATCATGTCAGCCACAGCAGAAGGAGGGTCGACCAAAATACTCGAAGAAGAAGCTCTTAGATCTTTATCCCATACTTCAGCAACTCACCCTTCAGAAGTCAGCTGCATCGCCTGACGGGTAAAGGCGTCGGATTTCTTCTCACCAGGAACCCATGGGGCAGGGTTAGGCACAAACATCAACTTCCTTTTCATCAACCAGCCGAGGATGACATCATCACCCTCGTGCATCAAAGATAGAGGAAATTCCTCTGAGGATGTCTCTACCATAGCATCATCAACAACGTTTTTTCCTGAATCAGGATTCTTCCCAGCTTCGGGAATCTCCCCAGCACCCTTCTCTTGACTAGAAAGGGCATCCGCATCTTCTTCCTCGGGACCTTCTCCTACCTCGGCGGTCTTGTCGCCGACACCAGCAGACTGATCACCAGCTATGTCCCCAAGAACATCCGAATCGTCGTTGGGGTAAGGAGGGGAAAATCTTCCGCAAGACCCATAACCGCGCCCAAATCGACGTGATCATCCAAGGAATAAATCTTTCCAAAGGAAAATTCTTGGGTGGAAATGGGCATCGATAGCTGAGGACCTTGATTAGAAAGGGGCGTGTAATCAAGGCCTCCAGCAGGGCAGTCTATTGTTCTGCACCTCCAATAGGGGCAATCTGTCGCTCCGCACTACCATCAGGGGAACCCTCATGTTCCGCGGCACCGCTGTTATCAGGAACAACCTCTTTCTCGGCGGAACGTTCACCACCATGCATTCCCTCCTCGTAATCATGAGGGGAGGTATCAGTACGCTCTTCGTCATCAGAATTGTTCTCTTCGATGCCTTCCTCATTCACAGGACTGTTTACTTCATCAGGCACATCCATATCTTCGGCCGCAGCAGTAGAAGACTGAACTGGCCCAAGCTTCTTCTTCTTCGGTACCTGATACTTGATTAGAAGATATGCCCAAATTATTATTTTTCTCCTCACTTTGACTATATTTTCAAACTTAGAAGAAAAGGGGAAAATATATATCCTAACAACAAACCGTACCTTAACGGCAGCGGTACCCTTCGGAGGGAGGGTGACATCAGAACTCTCTTCCTCGTCCGCATCAACAACATCGAAAGCATAATCAAAATTCATACCTTCGAAATTCAAGCGTCAGGGGAAGAAATCTCCGTAACGGGCTGGAGCAGCTTCACGAGCCTTACTACCAGCAGTAGGACGCCACCCACGCGGACCAGGTACCCAGCCATAAGCCCAAGGGCCAACAACTTTGATAACAATAGCGTTCCACTCATAATCATGATCATGCTTAATCCTCTCACGATTAGGAAAGAGCTTCCGATGAGCGGATCCTTCACTACCAGGAACGTACTTCAACTTAGCATCACTAACTTCACTTAAGAGACGAATCTCACCACGAGGAGCAGCAATATTCCGAAGACCGATGCTCCACGGCTTACGTTTCCTACTGTTAAAATAATCTCCGAAAGAGCTATTGAAATTCTTGGGAGTATACCAGTCTCTCTCTGAAGGGTCGGGAACGTAACAGGTCATCGACGTTTCTTCTTTACTCCGAAGATAACACTCATTGAGTGCACGAAGATAATTCCCAGTCAGCTGCGACACGGAGCGGTTGTGGGTATGAGGAGTGGAACCCTCACGCTTAGCCAATATATCGTAATAGAAAGAGTCATCTGACTTTTATAAAGGCAACATAAGGCCAGCTTCGAAGTCCCCTACCGTTGTCAGCAAATGAAATTCATCGAACTTATACCTTGTAACCAGATCATAAGTAAGATCATCATCGGGAGCATAAAACCTAACATTAAAAGAACCGAGTTCGTGATTTTCCTTGAACACGACAAGGTCTATATGCTTGAAGGTAACCTTTTTTCTGGCAACTGAGACGCTTCGTATTATTGGGGAAGCGTCCGAATCTTCAGGAGGATCTGACGAAGATACCTTCGCAAGACTCATATCTGAAGCTTTCCTCTTGACAGGGAGATTCTTTTGTGGAACCGACTTTGAAGTGGTTCCTTTGGTAGACTTTCCTCTAGTAGAAGCTGCGTGAGGAGGAGCCGAAGTTTTTTGTTGGAGCACCGTAGGCGGAGCCATAGAACGAAGAGGTTGAACATCTAGTGGCTCACCACGATGAGGAGAAGAATTCTGCGTATTTCTTGACTCAACACGCAGGGGAACAGAGGGACGAATGACAGCATACCTCGAACCAGGAGGACCTTTCGGTTGGTCTGCTCCCTTGGAGGACGAAGCACGCTGACCCGAGGAGGATGAAGTTTTTTGAGCAGCGAGGATCTAATTGCGAAGATCTAGGAGGACCGCCCCTGGCGGAGATGTATCAGGACTTATGCGCGGAGGAGGGCTTGGCGGCGGAGTCTGATAAGGGATCCGCTGACGATCAACCATATCTACGAAGTACAGAAGCAAGTCAGAAGTTTCCACAGAAAAATAAATTAAGATCAAAAAGCTGAGAAACTATCGGAACTTATGTCAGTTCATTAATGTCCGCCAAAAGCCCTAGATTGAAAAAGAAACGGGAAACCCTAACTCAGTCAAGGTTGTTAGGCAAGTCTTTGGTATAGATCCAAAAGCTTTGTGATAAAGAACAGGGGCAAGTATATATACTTTCTATATATTTTCTTCATCACAAAGCTAAGAACACAGTAGAAGAAGACGAACAAAAGATCAAAATCATAGAAGAACTTCTCACCTGTATCAAGAGTCTCACGAACAGAAGAGCGTAGCCAGAAGACGAAAAGCAACAACAGAAAAAAAAACCAAAACCAAATCGTACTCAAGACAGGGACAACAACAGTTAATGGCTAGAAAACAAGAATGAAAGGGTGAAAAGTTTCAGGAGGAAAGGAATAATGGGATGATAAGGAAGAATGAAATTTATTTCAAATTTTCGACATTCTCTTTCTTACTTATAAGCATTGAAGGAGATAGAGACCGTTCCTCCACCCAAAGAGAAGTTATTGCAAGAAGTTATTGCGAGGAGTGGGAAACGTGCCCTAATATCTAGGGAAGTTATTGAGGAGAGATGAAGAATACGTAACGGTTTTCCTCCAACTTCAATTGACGCCTTAGTCAGAAAAAAATGGGCAAATTGTAGGTACATATTTCATCACTCGCCACGTGTCCGGGAAGAAACACGTGGGATACATATGGCTTAGGGCATCAAGATATGATGCCCCACGTGGATAGCCAAGAAACATGTCTCATCAATACAAAATCGCCATCTAACAGATCTGATGGCTGAGGATCGAGGAACACTGAGATACAAAAACATCGCGAAGAACTGAAAAGCACCCAAGGACCAACTTTATCCCATCTCAAGAAAGATACAAGATCAAAGGCTAGGGTTAGTCCAACTGACATAGACGTGACAAGGACAACAGATGCATGTCTGACGCGTGCAGACGACTCAACCACCCGCATTAAACACCCTAAGTAGCATATGTGTCGACCTTTCTGTGGAGGACGCAGTAATAACCCTTCGTCGTCAAGCGTGGATCGCTGGGGGCATCGTGGAAGACGAAGGTATCTGAGGAATGGGCACAAAGCACAATACAATAAGGTCATAACGGGCTTCAGGAGTGGACCCCACGTAGTAACCCTGTAAATACCCCTCCCCACTAAGAGAGAAGGGGTCGACCAATCAATAACCATTAGAGGAGGATAGAAAGAGAGAAAAATAGGAAGATTAAGTAATCCCTTTACCCGAAGCCTCAGTGCACACTTTAAAGTCATTTTACTTCCTTTGTAATCCGATAAATACATAGTGAAACACCAATCCCGTGGATGTAGGCCTTAGTGCCGAACCACGTAAATCAACGTCTCTTTTACATTCATCATTTTACATTATGCACTTTAGATTTATGTTTCGATCTCTATTTATCCTGATATATGTGCGTCATTAGTAATAACTCTTGACTAGACAAGGACAAGCTCGAAGGCTCTGAGTCGATGAGTCATTGCTTTACTTCCCTTTATGTATGCAACACATAGTTTATGATTTATATTGTATGTGAACATTGTTTGTGAACACGTGGATGCCATCGTGATTTATGTGTTCACATACGCAAAGTATTTTCATCGAATGGCCAATTAAAGATGGATGAGAAACCATATTGATTCTCTCAAAGACAAGATTGATAATTGGCAATCTGAAAGAAATGAATTAGAGCAATGAATCAAAAACATTTTAGAATCTTTATAAGCACTTCCTCAAATCCGCTAGGAAATGGAAAAGATCATGCAGATCATTATTTATCGCATTACAGAAAAATCCAGTGTAAACTTAATCAGAACTCCAGACCTAGAGGAAATTACACATACATCTTTTAGACCAACTCTTGGGCAGCTCTATGACCAGAAGGATTTGTAGTCGGATTGCACCAACGACGCTGGAATATATTGTAAGTAAAGATATCAATACTATGATGCATAATATTTTTTTTAGAAATGGTCTTCTTTTAAGAGAAGTAAACTATAATTTTCAAACTTTAGTTGCAAAAATAGAACACCCACAAACTCCAGCATATTTTCGACCCTTAAACCTTTGCAACATAAATTATTACAAAGTCATTTCAAAATATGTGTAAACAGACTCAAACAAATCATACATAAAATCATATCCTCTTTCCAAGCTGCCTATGTACCTCATAGAAACATCTCTGATAACACAATTATTTCCCATGAACTAGTATATTATATAAAAATAACTAGAACTAAATATGGTGAAGTTTGAATAAAGCTTGACATGTCGGAGACGTCGACAAAATTGAGTGGAATTTCCGTTAGATATAATGAAACAGCTGGAATTCAACAATAAACAGTGTCAACTAACCAATTAATGTATCATAATTTATTCTATTTTTTGTTTTGCTCGATGGTTCATCTTGGAAACCATTCAACTCTTCAGGGGTATAAGACAAGGAGAACAAACATTATACCATTTTTTGGGATTAGCAACTAAAATTAGCAACAACTCTTAAGTCGTTGCGGATTCACAACAAAATTTGCAACTGCTAGCTGCAGTTGCGAAATTTGCAACCGCAGTGAGCAGTTGCGAAATTTTGAGCTGTGTTGCAATTCGCAACGGCTGACCATTCCACATGTGTTTGCTGCTTGTGTGCAAGGTAACACAAGAATTCCACATGTGCGACGAGTTTGAGTGGATGTCAACACTACCTTGTTAGAATTTTCTCTAAAAGATTTTGACGGTTTGATCAACCCTATCCTTTATCCCAAAGAAGAGAACACTTCGTCTTTACCACTTTCGTCTATCTTTCTCCTTTTCCCTCACCTCCACTCCATTTCAGTCTCTGCTTGAAAAAAATTCACGACTCTCACTTCTGCTATACCCAAAACACCAACACTATGAGAAAACCATTAAAAACTATTTTCTCTTCAATTTTTCCCTGAAAACCATTTTCTCTTCAGTCTTCTCTTGAAATCCTACCACCATTAAACCTTCGAGAGAATTCTTTCTCCGGATTATATTTTTCTTCAATCCTTCTCTTCAAACCCACCACTATTTTCACTTCAATATTCCTCGTGCTTGATTTTCTACTGGAAAAGTTAGGGTTTGAAATTGTTTGGGGTGATTCATTAAGAAGATCATGTTGTCTGTGGTTTCTAATTTTTTTAGGTGATTAGCCAAATCATGTTTAGTTATTCTCAAGATTTTATGATTTTGGTTTTGATTGGTCTAGATTCAGTGCAATCTGAGGATTAATTAGGTTGTTCATGAATTATTTATTTTTGGGAATTTTTGATGAATCTGAGCATTGGTTTGTGTTTTTATGTATTGATTTTGATTTAAGTTGTTGATTTTGATTGGGGTTCAACTTTTTATTTTCTTCCCGATCTGCTCAACATGCAATAATTGAGCCTCAGAATCTGAATGACAGCGTTATGTGATCTTCAAGAAGGTAATATAACCTCATTTAACACGTGTTTTTCACCCCTCGGTGTGTTATTGGACTTACAATATTGTTTATTTATATTCTAAAGGTCTAAAGGTTCTGAAGAATAGATCTAATACATGGAGCTCAACTGGTTATTTAATGCATTTTTTACTGACACGTAATAAGTATTTCTCGTAGCTTAACTGGGTGGAAATTTTTTCCAAGTCTAGATTTTAGTTTATGTTTTTTTCTTCAGTTTTTTTAAAAAAGAATTTACAGGGACAGATTGAGAAATGGCAGGACGAGATTAAGCAGCTGAGGTCACTGGATGTGATGAATGAAGAAGCAAATACGCGTCTTCATATGAATCTCTCACTGTTCTGGGATGTTCAGATTTGATCCTCCTTGATAAGGTAACAGTAGAAACATCTACTGATTGTAATAAATTACGAAATGTAGAGTTTGATTATCAATATAACAATCATTCTGGTGTTTTCACTGTACAGTCATTCTGGTGTTTTCACTGTTTCTGATGCTATCAATAAAATTAGATTACACCAACCTAAATTGCACTGTTATAAAAAGATCCTGAATCCTGCAGTACTTCCTTCAACTTCTGCAAATGTTTAGAAGATTACTAGAAATGTGTGTGCAACAGAAGAGAACTTGAGGAAGAAGGGATTTCAGTTTGCTTCAAGATGCTACATTTGCCATGATGATGAAGATAATATAGAGCATGTTATATGGAAATGTGATTTCAGTACCAGATTGTGGAATTGGCTTTCAGGTATCTTTTTATCTCCCAAACCTAACTCTTTTGAGGATATTTTGAAAATACATAAAAGCTCTAGCCCTGTGATAAAGAATTGTGGATTATCAGCTCCTACACTGCCATGGTTGAGTTATGGTTTCTAAGAAATGATATTTTTTATGATGATGAGAAGCCAATCTTAATCAAAATTCAACAAAAAATTGTTAGAAAAATCCATGATTGTGAAGCTAGACTGTAAGGTGTTATGTGGGGAAATGATATTGAGAAATCAATCTTACAATTTTTTAATATCCAAGTCAGGAAAATAAGAAGAACAAGGATTGTTGAAATTTTTTTTTATCTGCCAAATGAGAATGAACTGTTATTATGTTGTGATGGGGCTTCTAGAGGAAATCCAGGCATTGCAGGCTATGGTTTTGTAGTAAGGAACCATATTGGTGCTTTCATCTTAGCAGAGGCTGGTGGCTTGGGAATCAAAACTAACTTTGTAGCAGAATTCATCTCTTATATCAAGGCTTTAGAATGGGCAGTTGAGTATTTCTCTTTCAAGTTAGTTCTGCAATCTGATTCTAGTATGTGTGCAAAAGCTTTACAGCAAAAAAGGATTCCTTAGTTTATGCTGGCTAGATGACAAAGACTTATGGATAAGATTCAATCTATTACTTTCAGACATGCCTACAGATAAGTCAATTTCTCTGCAGATCATTTTGCCAAAAAGGGGCACAGTTGCAGAAGGGACAGATCTTGAGGTTCAATGACAGACCAAACAGTTTACAAAGGATGGAATTTCCAGGGAAACCTTACTACAAATTTGTTTAGTTTCTTGTTTGGGTCCTTATCTTTTTCTGTCTCGGTTATTTTCCTTTTTTCTTTTTGGGTCTGTAATTTTAACTCTCTTTATTTTTAATAAAGCTGTTTTTCCTTTAAAAAAAAAATCAATATAACAACTGAAATTATATGGTGTGTCAGAGTTACACTGTGAGAAAGAAAGAGAGAAATATGGTACCAGGTGGGGAAAGTTAAGTTGTCCGAATTAACATAGAAACATTATAGAATAACCAAGTCATTTGTTTCTTTAATCATTTTTTCATAATATTCTTGCATTGTTGTTTGTCGGTTTGGGAACTCGTATCACCGTGATGTTTTATTCGAAGAAGTCTCAATCATATTAGCTAGCAGGTTGTGTTAAATTTTTCAATAGTTCAATTTGGTATCTGTAATAGGGTGTATCTGTGAACATCACTCAGCTCCTGATGATTAGGGACTTCATTTGTTTCTTATAGGATGTTGATCCGAGGTAACAACTTACTTGAGCACTTCTTTTGCTGTGCCCATAGGACATGGGCATTTAGTAGGTTTGGTACCATAATTGGTTAGAGGGTCGTCATTATCCGTCATGTAATCTCTTTTGTTATCCATTAGCTATTGCCTTTTCTTATCCATTAGCTGTTGCAATTGCTCACTGAAATGGTATGCTTATGTATCTATAGGTTTTTGGATGTCGACGGGGTAAACAAGATTGTTGTTCTAATCCTGAATAAGAGAAACTCCTTGATGATTTAGAAATTTGGAATTTCATTTATAGATTTTACATTCGTCTTAATTATTTCCATTTTTCTTACATAATTCACATGGCAGGGTGGTATTATTAAGGAACTGAGATCACTCCTCTCTACTTCAGAATGGTCAGATGTCATCCTTGATAAGGTAGTAATAGCATTATACTGGTATTAGCAACAAACAAACAATAAGAAATCCAAAATCAGTTGCAAGTTTCTCATTGCATTGAAATTATTAAAATTGTTTCTTAAGGATCTATAAATAATAAGTTACTCAGTATTAACTATCAAGTAGTATCTGAATCACATGATCATGTATCCAATGTTGTGCAGTTAGTCGTTGTTAATAATAATACTGGTTCCAGTTTAGTTAATGTATGCAGAATTGCAGTGGGCATCTCATGTTATTGTGGTTGTTAAATGTTGTTAGATATATACTGAGAGAGAGAAAGAAAGAGACAAATAGGTTGCAAGGTGCAAAAAGTTAAGTTAAACGAATTGAACATGGAAACATTATAGATATTTGATGACTAAGAAACCTGCTTCTGTAGTGAATTCGTTAACATTCCGCGAATGACCTTCAGTTTATATATCCCCATAGCCTATTTAGGTTAGTCACTCGTCCCATGGACCGATTTAAATGGTAAGGAAGACTAGGTTGCTTTCACTGATTTTACAGGTGAGATTAATCTATTTCATTTTTCAATTCTTTGATTCACTAAGTTTCTTGAAAACAATCATTGTTGAAAGCTTAAACTGAATCTCTGACCAGTGGAGTTATGTATTTGCAGTGCTTGTGGTGTAGCGAACCAACTTATTATCCTATGAGCGACAAATGAAAATGAGCAAGATGGGAAGTGGCAAAGTGCTCAGGCGACACCATCAATGAATCAACAATGGTGCATCACCATCGTCATGCTTTGCAAGCCATGTGAATTGGTTTGATGGAGCAGCTAGACGAGGTGGGAACTGCTTGTACCTGCTATAGCGATTACTAATAGATGTGAATACCTAGTTCTTAACCAGTAATAAAACTGAACTGATCTGTTACTTGTGTTACGTTTATAACTTCTAATGATGCTAAACTGATCTAGACAGACTACATTTGGAATCTATCATCCTAAATCTTAACTTGTGTATATCTTTTTCTTTGAGAGACATAACTTAACTTGTGTATATTGTTTTTCTGCAGGAAGTCATTGGTGTTGAAGTGTTTTTGTCTTTTTGCTCAAAATTGTAGCTTCAATTAGGTATACAGTTTTCATTTACATTGTGCTTACTATCTTCGTTCATTTTTGGTTCTGATCTTTGCATATTGTGCACGTATTCTTGGGAATGAACATCCTTATAGTCACATATTTTTTTGTTAGAGCATAGCTCGGTTGAACCCACCAAGCGTTGGTATGTCAAGTTTGGTTGTCATATTTTAGTGAATCAAAACTCATGTTAAGAGTCACTTGATTATGTACTAGAGTCAACTTCGTATAGGTTAGCTTGAAAGTATTAGGATTTGAGACTTTACAAGTATTACGAAGACTTGAAGATGTGAAGAAGCAAGGAGCTACAATGACAAAAATCATCCTTCCACTTGAGGTTAGTGATATTTGACTTGAATTGTTTCATTCCCTAATGTATCTTTCAAGTCGTGCATATTGAAAACGAAACTGCGAAACATATTTGAACTCTAGATAGACATAGTGTTAAGGAATACAATAAAAGATTTATTGCTTAACCATTAAACTTTGTAGATAACACATCGCCATAATCATTTGAATGCTATTGTGATTATGTATGGGTATGAGGTGAGGATTTCTTCCTAGGGAACAATGTTTTACATGTGTTCTAAGGAAGTAAGTTCATAAACTTATTTGTGAATCGAAAGGAAACAGCCAGGCATTATTGGTTTTGTTATTCATTGCATATCTTACGAACAACCAATATGTGTGACTGAGTATAACCGTTCACGACTTGTTGTGTTCTTGGTAGAACTATTCACAAAGGCCCGACTTATGTATTGGTATGAATTTTATTAGTGAAACCTATCTTAAGTAATCACATGAGATGGTATGATCGGGTTTGTGATTTTTTTGTCTGACCAAATATGGGAAAGGGGAACCGATCCTAGTAAGAGGTGCAATACATCACAAAGGGGAACTGAAAAAACGTGGGTCTAACAACACCACCCAATATTTCGCTTAGGAATCTGTATGGACTAACTCTGAAATACTTTGCTAGAGAATCAACTAAACAGTCAGACTGAATTTAGATAAAAGTATCTCAAGGAGTTAATATAACTCTCTTGTTTTTGATATTACTCAATCTAATAGAAATCAACGATTCTTAATCAAACACAAGGAATACTTGGACGGTACCAAAGACCAATGTCCAACGATCAATCAATATCAATCAACAACCAAAGGTCGGATTTCCAATTGATGATCACGAACGCACAACCTGTATTATTTTAATTATATAACAAATATAATGCGGAAAAGAAATAACACAGACACCAGAAGTTTTGTTAACGAGGCAATCGCAAATGCAGAAAAACCCCGGGACCTAGTCCAGATTGAATACACACTGTATTAAGCCGCTACAGACACTAGCCTACTCCAAGCTAACTTCGGACTGGACTATAGTTGAAACCCAATAAGTCTCCCACTAATTCAAGGTACAGTTGTACTCCTATTCCTCTGATCCCAGCAGGATACTATGCACTTGATTCCCTTAGCTGATCTCACCCACAACCAAGAGTTGCAGCAACCCAAAATCGCAGACTTGATAATAAACAAATCTGTCTCACACAGAAAAGTCTATCAAAGGATAAATATGTCTCCCACAGAAAAACCCTAGGTTTTTGTTCCGTCTTATGACATGAAATCAAGGTGAACAGGAACCAATTGATAATCCGGTCTTATATTCCCGAATAACAACCTAGATTAATCAATCACATCTCTACAATCCTTCCTGACTACACATGCGGTTTGTCAAGGAATCAAAAACAATGAGACGAAGATGTTTGTGACTTCTTTATCTTGCAAATCGGAGAACTCTCACGATCTCAAGCCAATCAATAGATTGTACTCGTACGATAGAAGATGCAAGATCAGATCACACAACTACGACAAAAGTAGTATCGGTCTGGCTTCACAATCCCAATGAAGTCTTTAAGTCGTTAACCTGGTTTTAGAGAACAAAACCAAAGGTTAGAGGAGAATCGACTCTAGCGAGCGCACTAGTATCACACAGACGTGTGGGGATTAGTTTTTCCCAATGCTATATGTCTCCTATATATAGTCTTAAAATCATGGTTTTGACTTAGTTACAAAGCCATCCATATTCACCGTTACATGAAAACCTGATTTAGATTCAAGCTAATATTTCTCAACAGTTAGATCGAAAACTTAGCTTGTCACACACACTTGAGATATACGTTTACTAAGTTTGAGAAAACCGTGCCCAAACGTGTACGTGTATGTTGGTGCAACATAGTAACCCAAAAGGTTAACCATATGAGCATTTCATATTAACCTTGTTCTTCTTCACCATAACTAGTTCAATTGACTCAAATGAACTAGTTAGAGAGTTGTTCAATTGCTATGAGATCTTATGTAACTACAAAAGACACAATTGAAACAAAGATGATTTGCTTCGATTGAATCGTCTCATGAACTTTATAGCCACGGTTTGCATACTCCATTCCTTAGTAATTTAAGTTTCATGTTCAGAGCACATCTTTAGATCATAACCCACTTAAGTACGCAAGAAAGTTCGCGGACTTAAGGCAACCGACAGAGTATTCCAAAATCAGCAGAAAATCTCGGCAAGGAGACTTCCTCCAGTTCGCGGACTAAACACGCAAACGAGTTTTTGGAAAATCCCAACAGAAATTCTCGGTAAGAGAATTTCCTTCAGTTCACGGACTTGGCAATTCTCTCAATCAACAAAGTTCGCAAACTTCGGATTAAGGAATAGGAATTATGCACATATGTGTTACCATATAATGCTTATATCCATCATTGGTTATATTGACCTAAACTCTCATTCCAACCATTGAAACATTCTTAGAAGACGTTATATAGTTGTTACACTATTTCTCGTCAAAGCGATTTTCAAAGTGATTGAAACATTATGATTTTCGTCATTAGGTGAAGATAAACCCGATCTAAGAGAAACGCTTTACCAACACATGATTTCCAGATATAGATAGGCTAGATATACTCGGCTAAAAATATCAAATGTGTATGATCCAGTCTATATATCATACGACTTTTGTCTCATAAGAAGTAGGAGATAGAAGAGATAGACTTTTGTGTGATAGATAAGTTCAACTCTCCATGTACCTTTTTTTTGATGAAGTTCCACGGTTCCTTGTGTAGATCTTCGTCGTTGTATGATGAATCTCCATAAATTCCTTGAGCTCAACTACACTTTTCTATCCTAGTCCGAGACTTAGCTATGTAGGCTAGAAATCAAGACTCATAGTTTTGATCACTAACATTGACAAACATGCTTGAGATAGCAACACATGCGAGGTCGACTGAGCTATGCTCTAACAATCTCCCCCTTTGTCAATTTTAGTGACAAAACTATTATTACATATGGAATACAAAAAAGATAAACTTTAGTGGCTCTTATTCCATAGTCTAATCTTCAACGTTCCCTGTAATCTTCGTCATTCCAAGTACTCCAATGACCCCAAAGGTTGTAAGTTTAGCATCACCGTTGTTGAAGATCCGTAGCTATAACAATGAGAGAAATCGAGATTCTCGATCATCATTATACAGTAACATACTATTATTATGTAACGTCAAAGTCCAATTGCATCACGACTTTAACAATAATACTACGGTAATATGTATCACTCCCCCTTAGTCAATACTCCATCTCACATGGAAACCACTCCCCCTTACACAATGATCCGAAAACCATATGTATATGTAGTAGAACTACACATTAATTCTCCCCCTTTTTGTCAATAAAATTGGCAAAGGTACAAGAACGGGATCCTAATTAAATTTCCGAGAAGAGACGTTTCATAGACTAAAAGAAAAAAAATACATACCAACTTAATTTAGATGCAATCATAAAGCCGAAGCTAAATGCATTCATCAAGGAGTTTTTAGATACAAGATAACCCCTATAAAATTCCACAGCCGCACACCCCGCAAGATATTACCATTAAGCACAATTTCAAAAGAACTCTCCCCCATTTGATGTCATTCCCGAAAGAACAACAAGAGCAACCTTAATTTCGAAGGACAAGAAGGATTTTTAATTGGACACCTAAAACCATAGTAATGATTTTCTATATCCAAAACTCAATCAATTTAGTCACAAGTAAACCCATGATTAATTTAATTGGAATACGCAACTAAATCAAACCACAAAAGTGATCAATTTAATTGAAAAGTGCTCAACATAAGTAAACTTACGGAGCTACGACTAAGGTTTTCATACGGAGATGACTAACTTAATCGTTCACATACTCAACATAAGGAAAACCTTACGGAATATACGACTACGTTAACCAATAGAACATGATTAGTATAGACGTTTATATACTCAACACAAGAACTTGTGGAATATATGAAAACTCGACTAGACTAATTACAAGAGAACCCATAATTAATCTAATTGGAATACAAACAACCAAACTAATCACGAAAGTAATCAATTTAATTGTCAAAAGATTTGCTCGACAAAAGAAGACTTCCAGAGAAAATAACTAAATAACCAATCAAGATGATTAATTTAGTTCATAATGCTCAACATATAGCATCTTACGGAACAACCAACCAGGCCAATCAAGAATAATCGACTTAATTGTATCGTGCTCAACATAAGACACACAATGGAGCCTTCACGATAATTAATACATAACAAAATGGATCAACGAATATCAATACCGTGGAATACATACAAGGATCTATTCTATTTTCCATCATAACGACATAATAGACTTTATCCTTGTCTTACAAAAGATTTCATCCTATTTTCCATCAAATACATGATTGCATAGGCATAACTTTTGTATTTTTCAAAAGTCCATTCGTCCTTTCATTAATACGAATACCAATTTTTGAACGACTTTACTTTCAACAGCATATGGGACTTTCAAGTTCACGGACGCAAACAATACACATCCCATAATCACATTGCACTATCACAAAATCATAAAGATCAATACTGCAATAACATCATCCTCCAAATATGTTTAGAATTTAATACCAATAAACCTAAAAAATAACATAAGAAGATGAAAATAATAGTTATGTGTAGTCACAATCATTGCTATTCAAAGCATTAGTTATTCTTCCAACAAATCCAAAAAGAAGACTTACTAGGTATTGTAGATTTTCCTCAGACTTTCAACATAGTAATCTTTATCATTATTGAAGAATCCATTGATTGTTGGATCGCTCAATTCCTCTAGATCTTCAGAAATGTCAGTTAACTCACTAAGTTCTCTTTTCAGATCACGCAAGTTATTCTTGGTTAGAGACAACCTTTGTTCATAATGAGTTATTTCTTCCAAAGATGAAACGATTTGAGATTTCAACTCATTTCGCTTGTTAGTGAAGACTTTCACCATTTCTCTAAAGTGATTATAAATATGACAAACAGAAAAAAGATTGTTAGAGGAAGAACCTTTTCCAAAGATTCTTGACTTCTTCTTCATTTTCCTTGAGGAAGTTATTCCTTTGCACAGATGTACATTGACAACTTCTACTGCATCTTTTCTGGTAACACTTCTAGTTACAGGAGCCATGAGAACAAAAATGACAGAAGAAGAAAACAAACACAAACTAGAGAGTTACAAGCAACAAACCCTAGAAAAATTTTGACAAGATATTTCAAAATCTTTTCCAAACATAAAAGGAAACAAACATTGACTTGACCCACTTCCAGAACACTTTTCATATTTCTCAAGTTAGATATGAGAAGGCAAACATCACCACTTTTAGTTGGTGTATGGACGGGACAACCGTTCACATCCTTTGTTTTTCTGTGGATTGTCACCATTGGTTGTGCTAACAGATTTCTTACCTCTTATGGAATTCTTTCTTGGCACATCTTTATCCAGACTTACTCGTTGCATGTTCTTCTGAAGTTTGGTGACTCTTTTGCTGCTCCTCTTGAATCTCCAACAAGTATCTTTATCATGATTTGAGTGCCCACAGAAAGAGCAGATTAACATGGGTTTTATCTAACCAAGCAATTTTTCCTGTTTGACATAGCAACCAACCATTGTTTCCTGATTTGTAGAAATCATCTCTTTAGCTGATTTGCTGTTGAATCCTAAACCGTGATTGTTTCCAAAGGATCTCTTTCCAAAAAACATTGCAGCACCTTTGTCTGAACTTCCAGACAATCTTTACAGATTATCTCTGAGAGAGTTAATCTCATCTTCCTTTAGAGACATGGTTTTAACGAATTTAATAAGTTTCTCAATCTCAATATTCTTCGTCTGGAGGGAAGATGCAACATATCTCAAGGAGGATTTAAGACGAAGGTTCTCACGAAGAACTCTTTATTCAGAAGATTAATAATCTCAGTATCAACTTCAAGTTCAGAATCAGAATTATAAGTTTAAGAAGAATCTATAGTAAGGGCGGTAAATCCATTACACAAACTAGATTCATCTGAGTTATTCGGAGAGTTGTCATCTTTTGTTGAGATATCTTCAGCAGACAGTGTGGATGGAAGACCTGCAAACCTCTTTCTCCTTTTTATTAAACTCTTGACTTCTTCAACCATTAGTGAATGATCACATTCATCATCCCAGACATGTGGGGAGAAGACATCACAGTTTCGTTTAGAACATTGAGTGCAAACGTTCTTTCTGTCTCTTGGTAAAGAATTCTTAACTTTCCAATCAGAGAAGCTTTGGAAAGAGTATCCGGGTTATTTCCCTCAATGATGGCATGATTCTTAGAGTTGTATTTTGATGGAAGCGATCTGAGGATTTTCATCTCAACTTCCTTTTCCGCAATGGTCTTACCTAATGCAAATGATGCATTAACAATATCAGACACTTTGTGATAAAAATCATCAATGGCTTCACTATCTGCCATGCGAAGATTTTCCCATTTGGAATTCAGATTTTGAAGTGTGACTTCCTTTTCACTGGTATTTCCTTTGAATACACTTTCTAAGATATCCCAAGCATCTTTTGACTTAGTGCAACTTGACACGTGGTGCAGAAGGCTTGGGGTAAGGCCATGTATGATGGCATTCAAACCGTCGGAGTTTTGCTTTACAACAAGTAACTCTGCAGGACTATATTCACCAATATTCTTGGGAACAATTAAATATCCAAATGCCACAACGGGAGCATCATATCCATTAACTACATATACCCATGATTGAAAATCACGCGATTGAAGAAAGGCTCGCATAACAACTTTCCACCATGAGTAATTGGAGATATCAAGAACTGGTGGTACATTTACAGAGATAGTCCTTCCGTCCATAGAGTCAGATCGCTACAAACAAAGACTTGTGAGGTATTTAATGTGTTTTCCTGCTCTGATACCAATTGAAAAAGCGGGGGTCTAACAACACCACCCAAAATTTCACTTAGCAATTTGTATGGACTAATTCCGAAATACTTTGCTAGAGAATGAACTAGACAGTCAGACTCAATATAGATAAAAGTATCTCAAGGAGTTAATATCTCTCTCTTGTTTTTGATATTACTCAAGCTAATAGAAATCAGCGAGTCCTAATCAAACACAAGGAATACTTGGACGGTATCAAAGACCAATGTCCAAGGATCAATCAATATCAATCAACAACCAAAGGTCGGATTTTCAATTGATGATCACGAACGCACAACCTGTATTATTTTAATTATATAACAAATATAATGCGGAAAAGAAATAACAGAGACACCAGAAATTTTGTTAACGAGGAAACCGCAAATGCAGAAAAACCCCGGGACCTAGTCCAGATTGAATACACACTGTATTAAGCCACTACAGACACTAGCCTAATCCAAGCTAACTTCGGACTGGACTATTGTTGAACCCCAATCAGTCTCCCACTAATTCAAGGTACAGTTGTACTCCTACGCCTCTGATCCCAGCAGGATACTACGCACTTGATTCCCTTAGATGATCTCACCCAAAACCAAGAGTTGCTGCAACCCAAAATCGCAGACTTGATAATAAACAAATGTGTCTCACACAGAAAAGTCTATCAAATGATAAATATGTCTCCCACAGAAAAACCCTAGGTTTTTATTCCGTCTTATGATATGAAATCAAGGTGAATAGGAACCAATTGATAATCTGGTCTTATATTCCCGAAGAACAGCCTAGATTAATCAATCACCTCTCTACAATCTTTCCTGACTACACAGGAGGTTTTTCGAGGAATCAAAAACAGTGAGACGAAGATGTTTGTGACTTCTTTATCTTTCCTATCGGGGAACTCTCATGAACTCAAGACAATCAATAGATTGTACTCGTACTATAGAAGATGCAAGATTAGATCACAAAACTACGATAAAAGTAGTATCGGTCTGGCTTCACAATCCCAATGAAGTCTTTAAGTCATTAACCTGGTTTTAGAAAAGAAAACCAAAGGTTAGAGGAGAATCGACTCTAGCGAGCGTACTAGTATCACACAAACGTGTGGGGATTAGTTTTGCCCAATGCTAGATGTCTCCTATATATAGTCTTCAAATCAGGGTTTTTCCTTAGTTACAAAGAAATCCATATTCACCGTTAGATGAAAACCTGATTTAGATTCAAGATAATATTTCTCAACCGTTAGATCGAAAACTTAGCTGTCACACACACTTGAGATAGACGTTTACTGGGTTTGTGAAAACCGTGCCCAAACGTGTACGTGTATGTTGGTTCAACATAGTAACCCAAAAGGTTAACCATATGAGCATTTCATATTAACCTTGTTCTTCTTCACCATAACTAGTTAAATTGACTCAAATGAACTAGTTAGAGAGTTGTTCAATTTCTATGAGATATTATGTAACTACACAAGACACAATTGAAACAAAGATGATTCGATTCAATTGAATCGGCTCATGAACTTTATAGCCACGGTTTGCATACTGCATTCCTTAGTAATTTAAGTTTCATGCTCAGAGCACATCTTTAGATCATAACCAACTTAAGTACGCAAGCAAGTTCGCGGACTTAAGGCAACTGGCAAAGTTTTCCAAACTCAGCAGAAAATCTCGGCAAGGAGACTTCCGCCAGTTCGCGGACTAAACACGCAAACGAGGTTTTGGAAAATCCCAGCAGAAATTCTCGGTAAGAGAACTTCCATCAGTTCGCGGATTGAGTTCCCAAACTGAGTTCGCGGACTTGGAAAAGCCAATTCCTTCGGTTTCTCTCAATCAACAAAGTTAGCAAACTTCGGATTAAGGAATAAGACTTATGCACATATGTGTTACCACACAATGCTTATATGCATCATTGGTTATATTGACCTAAACTCTCATTTCAACCGTTGAAACATTCTTAGAGGACGTTGTATAGTTGTTACACTATTTCTCGTCAAAGCGATTTTCAAAATGATAGAAACAATATGACTTTCATCATTAGGTGAAGATAAACCCGATCAAAGCGAAACGCTTTACAAACATTATTTGGAGATATAGATAGGCGAGATATACTCGGCTCGAAATATCAAATGTGTATGATCCAGTCTATATAGCATATGACTTTTGTCTCATAAGAAGTAGGAGATAGAAGAGATAGTTTGAGTGATAGATAAGTTCAAGTCTCCACATACCTTTTTGTTGATGAAGTTCACGGTTCCTTGTGTAGATCTTCGTCGTTGTATAATGAATCGCCATGAAGTCCTTGAGCTCAACTACACTTTTCTATCCTAGTCCGAGACTTAGTTATGTAGGATAGAAATCAAGACTCATAGTTTGATCACTAAAATTGACAAACATGCTTGAGATAGCAAATCATGCAAGGTCGACCGAGCTATGCTCTAACAGGGACCGATCCTTCTATGAGGTTCAACAAGGTTTATAGCAGAAAGGGGAACCAATCCTATGGACATGTGCAACACGTTTTTAGGCAAAGGGGAACCGATCCTATGGACATGTGCAACACATATAAGTTAGATACCATATATATGTGTGGAACCGATCCTAGTACCTAGTCAACCGAATTTTGGAAAGCTAGTGTGACTATGCACAATACTTACAAGGAACGCAAAACCGAAACTTGTTTTGGTAGAACGGTTAAACCCATGATTGTGATTGAATGTTATTTGATCAATCTCATAGTTCTTGAAAGTCATATGAATCAATTCTAAACTTGTATGGAAGTGTGGAAAATCGGTTTCAAGGTTGTAAGTGTGAAAGGGAACTTATAAAGTTAAGATGTCAACATACTTTGAACACGTGCTATGAATGTTTATTTCTTTAATTGTTCAAAGTTATTCCTTAATAGCTAAGGGAAGACAATCCCAGGATCGAAACATAAATAAGTTAAGAATCTTTTAATTAAGGTATTTAACTTCATTTTGTAGGAAAATAAGAATTAGTAATGTGCATTTACTAATTAGATATTTTTCGATCATTATTTTTGGACAGAGCATTTCCAGGAATTATGGAAACCGAGTTTGTGCTTTAATGAATATCTTGAGAATATTTTCGGTTTTGGAAATTCCTTGGTGTCCAAACTTCCTTGTCTATAAATACTTGAAGTTTGACTTTCTTGCAAACTAATCCTTCGTAACAACAGACTTCCTCTTTGTTGTGTTGTTAATGCTATAGCCGCCTATTCGGAGAGGAGAATAACATAATTAGGCGAAATATCTTATGACCGCTCAGTTTAAAATCTTCTTTGGGATTGAGAAGCTCTAGCGTGTACCGTTGGTGGGAAACTAGATAATTGCGGTTTATCTTTTGTTTTCTTTGATTTGATTGACTAACGGTGGTTGAACTTTGATTGCACCTAGTTTGTTTATGCTTGAGAATCTTCTCTTCTGATATAAGATTCACTCAAACTAGTTCAGATTTTCGACAAGGATCTTTAGACTGTTGTTAGTTCTAAAGACGATCTTGTGATAATCCATTATTAACAGACTCCGTTCTGTGCGTGATTGATATTCAAGTGATTGTGTGCAGGTTTTTATTGAATATCTAAGAAGATTTGAAGACGAAGAAGATATTGAAGATTTCTGATTTGTGGGTTCATAATCTTTGGTGTGCACAATACTTGTTTCAGTAAATGAGGATCCGATTAATAATCGGTTTATCTTTGTGATAGATTGGATTGATTAATTGAGCAGATCGGCATCAACACAATTCGTTGGATTAATAGTGTTGTTGGCTTAATCTTAAATGTTACTTCGGTAATTGAACATAAGATAGATCTAAGAACCTGACGAAGGAGTTTATGTTAAGATAAACGGAAGAGTCTTTGTCCGACTGATATCACTTGGTTGAATAATGTTGATACCAAACAGATTTATTGTTCCTTTACTGTTTAGAATACGAACCAAAGGAATTGTTCCAAGTACGTGACTAAGGTCATAGATGTGGGAATACAGAAAAAACTAGGTGAACTATAGGTTTAGTTGCTTGGTCTCAACTATACGAAGGTAAGTGTAATTTTGTGTAGCGGCTTAATCCTGAGAGTATTCAATTCCGGACAAGGTCCCGGGGTTTTTCTGCATTTGCGATTTTCTTGTTAAAAAAATCTTGCTGTGTCATTTACTTTATATTTCCACATTATAATTGTTTTATTATAATTAAAGTAAATTACACAAACGTTAATTCCTATTTACTTGATAAGTGAATCCTATTGTGTTTGGTTAAGTCCGAACCTTTTTATCAAGTAACATACTTCGTTGTTGTATTGTCTCGATCTCGTATCCATTGACGACCACACGAAGTGTGAACCGATTAGTTGTATTGTCTCGACTCAGTCTATATACAATCACTTTCGGAGAAAGGACTTATAGGTAGGAAAAGTTTTAGATTGAGGTATATTTGGGTACCCTCTCCTTTTCAATTGGTACCAGAGCACGCAAACACGAAAAGATCTAACAATCTGTGTTTGGTGCGATCCAACCTATAAGAATGAAAGAGTTCTCATGAATCGACTTCAATTAACGTACCACCAAGATTTGACGGAACAAACTATCTATGGTGGAAATTTTCTATGAAATCTTTTCTCCAATGTCGAGACTTTAATACATGGCTATTAGTCGTCGACGATTATAATTACACAATGGTAGAAAGTTCGGAAACTGAGTTTAAACGCATAGTTGAGTTTTCAGACGAAGAAAAGGCTCTTGCAAAGAAGAATTCAGATGGTTTGAATGCTATAATACATGACGAAATTCGCAACCTACAACATCATGTATCAACATGTCAAACTTCGAAAGAAGCTTGGGATAACCTTCAAATCGTATTCGGAGGAAACACTTCAGATAAAGAAGCTAGACTTCAAACTCTTATGTTCGATTGGGAGAACCTTCGAATGGATGGCAATGACACCTTTGAAGAGTTTCATCGTAAACTCTATGAGATAATTAATGCCTTTTTCTATCTTGAGAAGACTATCTGTGAAAAAAATATAGTTTGGAAAATTCTTAGATCATTGCCATCTAGATACGATTCTAAAAAACATGCAATCATTAAAGCTAATGATCTTTCGTCTCTATCTAGAAGTTCCCTAGTTGGAAAACTAAAGATATTTGATCAAGAAAATTTGCATAAAAAAAAGTAAAATTTGGCCTATAAAGCCATGAAAGGGGTTTCGACTCAATACTCGGAAGATTACGATGATCAGGAAGATCTTACGGCTGAAGATGAAGCTGAACTAAATCATCATTTGTCTCTTATTACTCAACGATTCAAGAAACTGTTGAGACATCGAAAAGAGAATCACATGTGTCAAAAAGGAAAAATGATCCTCCACATAAAAGTGAAGACACCTGGGATGATGATGATGTTATACCTCAATGCTACAAGTGTAGAGGCTTTGGCCATATTTCTCCATACTGTCCAACCAAGGATACACAGTGGAAAACAAATGATTACACTGCCACTCTTGATTATTTTCCTAATGAGAATAATCAAGTTGATGAGATAGATCATGTTGCAACCATTGCAGAAGTCTATGATTCTGAAATTCTTCCAATTATAGACACTCAAGAAGAGTTTACCCCTTCGATTTTCGAGGAGAAATTTCCATGTAAAGATAAAATAACTCAACTTATTAAATCCAATATTGTTGAAATCTTAATCAACTCAAACATAGTTTCCTGATTGATAAAGAAAAATTTAACAAGCGACTAAAGAAAATCGAAGTTACTCAATGCTCCAAAGAAGCGCAGGTGTCTAAACTCATCTCCGATTTCAAGATTGTCAAGATAAGATCAGGAAGTTAACTGCAGAGAATCAGGAACTGAGAGACAGACTCAACTACTTTGAAAAATTGTCACCGAGTATGAATGATTTAAGAGACAAGAAGGTAAGGATAAAAAAATCTGAAGGATCTAAATCCAGAAAACGTAATATTTTTGGTGATTGTTTCTTGTGCAAACAAAGTGGGAACTTTCAAAGGAAATGTCCAAATACTAAACAGAGAGAGAGACCGTATAAAACCATAAAATCAAGATCTAAGCCTAGATCAAAGGTCTCTTCGAAACAAGAGAATAAGCTCTTCGAGCATAAAGATTTCACGAAGAGATTAAGAGATGAGTCTAAAATGTTGTTGAAATCTTCAAAGGAAGAAAATTCAACAACAAAATTGTGACAACCTAACTGGTTATCATGAATCCTTACTTGTTACCCCTGATAGTATACATTAAGGATATAGATGTAAATATTTGGGTAAAATATTTCTAAAAATAATTTTTCGGTTATGAATTTAACTAAAATAATATTCTTAAAGATATTTGAGAAAAAGTTCTAGATCTTATAAGAGGTCACATATCTTACTTCATTTTTATAGAGTTCTGACAAAATGTCTACCTCTAGTTGCAATTCTCGCAAAACCGAAAAGGTCTGGACTATATTGTTTCCTAACAAGAAACTTCGTCTTGAGTCTTATGATGGCGATTCTGATTCATCTCCAGAGCTTCAACATGATGTTCCTAATGAAGAGATCTCTTCTTTCAATGATAATCTTCTCATGAATCTCTCACTAAAGTTAGATCTAATTTTATGTGAAGTAAGGAACATGGAAAAGGATTTGAGGAAAGAAGTTAAAGAAGTTAATGACAATGTTGTGAGTCTTGAATCACGACTTGTGATTATAGAAGATGATTGGAATCCGGTAAAATCTGCTGATCCGATTTCAGTCTTGGAAGAAAACTCTAAAAAGTCAATTTCAGAGTTTCAAAAATGAGAAAAATAGACATCAATTTTTGATTTCCTTGATTGATTGTATTGGTCTATTATGAATAAACAATTATGAATAAAATTATTTGATTTATAATTTTTCTTGTGATAGTTTTTGGTTTACATAGCATGTGCGTGAATGCTTTTATCTTATTTCTATGTATGTTTATGGGATGTTTGATTTCGGTTTTATTACCTTAATATGCGGTCTCATATATTGTGAACCCTTATGGTTTGGGTGACTTTTTGATTTAGCAGGATTAAGTTCTATCCCATGTTGGTAGGCTTTATCAAAGAATCATGAGGGGTTCTGGTATAAACAATATGTGAAAAAGTCACAATATGTTGAATCGATTTTGGTTTAGCATAAAAACATATGTGTTTCGACGGTTTTCAACTTTTGTTTACAATTGTTAAAACCGATTTTCAACCTTTCTATGGTAAAGGTTGGTTGTTGTTATTCTTTTGTTTTTGCATAAGGATGACAACATGATGACATTTCGATATCAATTTTTCCTGGAAGATGATGCGATCATATTGGATAAGTGGATGCGAAATATGAGGTAATAATCATTTTAGTTAATTGTTTTCCTGTTTATGAAAACCCTGAGTTTATTTCATATATATCTATTGTTTTTGCTTAACAAAATTTCGGTACAATTGATGTTTATTCCATTATGTGTGTGTGGATGTGTATGATTCAATTGGTTTCGGTTAAGAAAAACTATTGTTATCTTGCTTTATTGTGTGGTATCAATTGTTTAGGCTTACAAAATTTCTGTGCAGTTGCGGTGCTTTTAGTGTCTATGTTGTTTCAATTGTTTCCGATTGAGGTGAATAATTATGCAAGTTGATTTATGTTGGTTTGTATGAATTATTTATGGCTTAACGAAATAAAAGGTGTACGGGATGAGTTGTTTAGTCCAATTCGATTCCGGATAAGAGAAATTAAGTTAATTCTGATCTTAGTTAGACTTATCGAAGTGAGATTTCGGTTATTCAAGTCTAATCGAATGTCTTAACAAGAAATGCTAGTTAACTAACCTAGTATTTGTCTTGTTTAAAATTGAAAGGTCTAAGTTTATGGATAACTATAACCTGATGAGAAAAATAGAGTTATCTTTATTTTGGTCTTATCGAATTAAGTATTTGTTTTTGTACAATCGGTTTAGCAAAGGGACTAAGGTGCTTAGTTGTTTTTGGTTTGCTAAACTAAAAAGGAAATTTTTTTTCGTACAATTGTTTCCTTGGTAACATATCAAAATAAAACTACTTGTAGTTTCGGTTTTTGATGTTGGTTATCTAAACATGGTGTGTGGAACCCTCGTGCCTAACTCTACAGATTGCAAGTCTTTTGAGATTTGTAAGATTCTTTTCGTGTTGTCCTTTATTTTTTCGTTTCTTTGTCATTTTGTGACAAAAAGGGGGAGAAATATATGGAGAAAACAAGTGATACTGGAATTGATTTTATATTGATTGGTATCGCTAAGGAAAAGAACATTGGTGCTTAAACATTTTCTCTAAACGAAAGAGTGAAATCACATACTAAGGGGGACTAACATATCATATGAATTGGTATAATAGAGACGTGCGGATTGAATATCTACCTATCTTCCTTAGGGGGAGTATTAGCTTTTTTATTATAATGCCGTTGATGCATTTTCAAGAATTGAATGTAAGTAGTTTACTGTGCTGTTGAATTCGGGAATCAAGTGTATGTGTAATGAATTATTGTAATTTGTTTATCCATATGATGTAAGAGTTTCGTCACTAAAATTGACAAAGGGGAAGATTGTTAGATCATAGCTCGGTTGAACCCACCAAGCGTTGATATGTCAAGTTTGGTTGTCATATTTTAATGAATCAAAACTCATGTTAAGAGTCGCTTGATTATGTACTAGAGTCAACTTCGTACAGGTTAGCTTGAAAGTATTAGGATTTGAGACTTTACAAGTATTGCGAAGACTTGAAGATGTGAAGAAGCAAGAAGCTACAACGACAACAATCATCCTTCCACTTGAGGTTAATGATATTTGAATTGAACTTTATCTTTCAAGTCGTTCATATTGAAAACAAAACTGCGAAGCATATTTGAACTCTAGATAGACATAGTATTAAAGAATACAATATGAGGTTTATTGCTTAACCATTAAAATTTGTAGATAAGACATCACCATAATCATTTGAATGCTATTGTGATTATGTATATGGGTATGAGGTGAGGATTTCATCCTAGGGAACAATGTTTTACATGTGTTCTAAGGAAGTAAGTTCATAAACTTGTTTGTGAATCGAAAAGGAAATCGCCAGGCGTTATTGGTTTTGTTATTCATTGCATATCTTATGAACAACCAATATGTGTGACTGAGTATCACCGTTCACGACTTGTTGTGTTCTTGGTAGAACTATTCACAAAGGCCTGACTTATGTATTGGTATGACTTTTATTAGTGAAACCGATCTTAAGTAATAACATGAGATGGTATGATCGGGTTTGTAATTTTTTTGTCTGACCAAATATGGAAAGGGGAACCCATCATAGTAAGAGGTGCAGTACATCACAAAGGGGAACCGATCCTTGTATGAGGTTCAACAAGGTTTATAGCAGAAAGGGGATCCGATCCTATGGACATGTGCAACACGTTTTTAGGCATATAGGAACCAATCCTATGGACATGTGCAACACATATAAGTTGGATACCATATATATGCGGGGAACCGATCCTAGTACCTAGTCAACCGAATTTTGGAAAGCTAGTGTGACTATGCACAATAATCACATGGAAGGTAGAACTGAAACTTGTTTTGGTAGAACCGTTAAACCCATGATTGTGATTGAATGTTATTTGATCAATCACATAGTTATTAAAAGTCAGATTAACCAATTCTAATCTTGTTTGGAAGTGTGGAAAATCGGTTTCAAGGTTCTAAGTGTGAAAGAGAACTTACAATGTTAAGATGTTGACATACTTTGAACACGTGCTATGAATGTTTATTTCTTTAATTGTCCAAAGTTATTCCTTAATAGCTAAGGGAAAAGAATCCCAAGATCGAAACATAAATAAATTAGGAATCTTTTAATTAAGGTATTTAACTTCATTTTGTAGGGAAATAAGAATTAGTAATGTTCATTTACTAATTAGAGATTTTGATCATTATTTTTGGACATAGCATTTCCAGGAATTATGGAAACCGAATTTGTGCTTTAATGAATATCTTGAGAATATTTTCGGTTTTGGAAATTCCTTGGTGTCCAAACTTCCTTGTCTATAAATACTTGAAGTTTGCCTTTCTTGCAAACTAATCCTTCGTAACAAAAAACTTCCTCTTTGTTGTGTTGTTACTGGTGTAGCCGCCTATTCGGAGAGGAGAGTAACCTAATTAGGCGAAATCTCTTAAGGCCGCTCAGTTTAAATTCTTCTTTGGGATTGAGAAGCTCTAGCGTGTACCACTGGTGGGAAACTAGATAATTGCGGTTTATCTTTTGTTTTCTTTGATTTGATTGACTAACGGTGGTTGAACTTTGATTGCACATAGTTTGTTTATGCTTGAGAATCTTCTCTTATGATATAATATTCACTCAAACTAGTTCAGAGTTTCGACATGGATCTTTAGACTGTTGTTAGTTCTAAAGACGATCTTGTGATAATCCATTGTTATCAGACTCCGTTCTGTGCGTGATTGATTACAAGAGATTCAAGTGGTTGTGTGCAGGTTTTTATTGAAGATACAAGAAGATTTTAAGACGAAGAAGATATTGAAGATTTCTGATTTATTGGTTCATAATCTTTGGTGTGCACAATACTTGTTTCAGTAAAAGAGGATCCAATTAATAATCGGTTTATCTTTGTGATAGATTGGATTGATTAATTGAGTAGATCGGCATCAACACAATTATTTGGATTAGTAGTGTTGTTGGATTAATCTTAAACGATTACTTCGGTAATTGAACATAAGATAGATCTAAGAACCTGACGAAGGAGTTTATGTTAAGATAAACGGAAGAGCCTTTGTCCGACGCATATCACTTAGTTGAATAGAGTTGATACCAAACAGATTTGTTGTTCCTTTACTGTTTGGAATACGAACCTAAGAATTGTTCCAAGTACGCGACTAAGGTCGGAGGCGTGGGAATACAGACGTAACTAGGTGAACTATAGGTTTAGTTTCTTGGCCTCAACTATATGAAGTTAGGTGTAATTTTGTGTAGTGGCTTAATCCTAAGAGTATTCAATTCTGGACAAGGTCCCAGGGTTTTTCTGCATTTGTGGTTTCCTCGTTAACAAAATATTGCTGTGTCATTTACTTTATATTTCCGCATTATAATTGTTTTATTATAAGTAAAGTAAATTACACAAACGTTAATTCCTATTTACTTGATAAGTGAATCCTATTGTGTTTGGTTAAGTCCGAACCTTTTTATGAAGTAACATAGTTCGTTGTTGTATTTTCTCGATCTCGTATCCATAGACGATCAAACGAAGTGGGAGCCGCGATTAGTTATATTGTCTCGACTCAGTCCATAGACAATCACTTTCGGAGAAAGGACTTATAGGTAGGAAAAGTTTTAGCTTGAGGTATATTTGGGTACCCTCGCCTTTTCAGTTTTGTCACGAAGACCACCAATGCTGGGTGAATCCCATCAAAACTGCATGTGATTGAGCTTGGTACCCATCCAGATCTGCTAAAGAACAACCATAAGATTAAGGTCCTTGTCCTCCTGTTTTTTTTTTTTAAATTAGTCATATATGAACTTAAAGACCTTTTTTTGATTGTACTTATCATTCTTCAGAAACTTAAGACATGTTCAGTTTTTTTTTTACTAGTAATATGATTTTTTTTATTAGTAATAGAGGACTAGAGGACTTCTTTGTTCATTGCGCAGTCCAATGTGTCTCTCAGTAGTATTTGGCCTGGATTTTGCCTGAAAATGTTACGGAGAATTCTTGACTAGGTCAACAACAAGTTGACTTGACTTTTTTTCCTGTTGCAAAAAATTAGCAACGGCTAAAAACTGTTGCTAAATTTAGAACCAAAACAATAAAACCAGGCCAGGCTAAGTTTAGCTGTTCTAAACTTTTTTGGTTCTAAATTTCGCAACTGCTTGAAGCTGCTGCGACAAAAATATAGCAACAACTGTCAATAGTTGCTAAACCTATTCGCAACAGCCAAAACCGTTGCAAAGATGGAAAAAACACCTGGGTGAATCGAAAACCAACGACTTAAGTGCTGTTGCAAAAAAAAATGCAACGCCACATTTCACAACGGCTGACTGCTGTTGCAAGTCCCTTTTGCAACTCCATGCAGCCGTTGCTAATCCGGAAAAATGGTGTAGTGAAATATCTGCATATTTTTTTATTATTTGCAATGGAAGGTTTCTCGAAAATATCATGCAAGGCGGAATGCTTGAAGAAGATACGAAGTATCAAACCCAGTCAACATAGTTCAAATATCAACCAACTTTTATTCACAAATGATTGTCTCCTCTTATGCAAAACCAAAGATCAAGACATGAATATAAACTTCGTCAAGTCCAGTATTCTTTTAGCAAACATATGCAAAGTCCGAGATGTGCTAATCTGACAAGCGTCCTATATATGAATATTATGGGCGTGAATGAAAAAATAAATGCGTAGGACTACCTTTTTTTCTAGGTAAGAACTAGGAGTGAGGAAAAACATCCAAGTCCATGGATTTTACCCAAACCAATCCACATTTTGGCGGGTGGACACCCAATCCGCTTCTCGGAAGATCAGAGGCGGATGATTTTTTTTAAAAGCGGTTGTTTTTACGAGTTGGACACGGTTGGAACATCACCGATCCACTGGAAACCCGACGCTAAGTATAATGTCAGTGATATACATATATAAAGGTTATTATAGAAAATTGATAGATAATATATATAGTTTTCTATTGAGAAGCATTGAAGATCCTCAATGATATCCCAAAATTATTAAATTTTGGATTGGTCTGAGCCTTCACATCAATAAATTATAATTTTGTTTGTTGGAAAGACATTGTGTTTCTTTTATTATAATAATTACTTATATTTTAGTAATATAAGTTTCAGAACTAAATCATTACTGATGTTCAAAATTTATCCGTTTTCGTTTAAATTGTTTTAGATCCGCAAATCCATCCACATCCAGTCCGTTCATATATTCATCCGCGTGTGTCATATCCAACGGGTAATGGATTGGAAATAGGTGAAAATCTCAAATCCGCCATTTAGATGGATTTGACGCGGGTGATACCGAATCCGCATCCACCCATCCGTTTCTCACCCCTAGTAATAACAAGAAATAAAGTGTTAAGCCCATAAATAAAAAAGTCCAAAAAAAACTGAGTACTTGACAAGGCAAGATAACTGATCAAGCTGGAAGATCAACTCAAGTTCATGCTGTTCTAAGTGTCTTGGCCAACTACCAAATAGGTTATTTAATTTCAAAATTCCAAAGAGTGTAACTGGATCAATAGAAAGAGTGCTGAAAAGATTGATGTTGATTGAGCAAGGACAACAACAAATGAACAAACCTAAAATCTTGGATTTGAGTGTGAAAGCCCTAAAAGACTAGATGAAATGGTTTCAAAAACACAACTAAGTTCGATGATGCTCTGCTTGAAAATTTTCGTGGAGAATGGTAACTGATTATAACTCTCTATGGGCTAGAACATTAAAAGCAAAATAGTTGCACAAAAAAGATCTATTGTGTGATGAGATTAATTCTCATGGGACATGGATCTATAGGAACATTTATAAAGGACTACGAACAGTGAAGAAATATGATGTCTGAAGTGTAGATGATGGGCAAGCATAAGAATACATAAATATAATTGGGTTGGAAGTATACATTATTCTCAGCTTTCCAAGTCGGAACAACACATACAAGATAATGACAGTGTTCTGAATCTGATCCAGTGAAGTAACAATTAATGAATTATTCAAAAAGTTTAGCAATTCTTCTCCAACATTGAGTGTAAAGTTATTCAATACATAAGACTCTCACACAATGCCAAAGACACTATTTACTTGAGCTTAACTAGAAATGAACCCTCACTGTGCAATCAACATACATGGATTCGTTTCAAGACTCAAATGTCTTTAACATAAGCAAAGAGAAGCGAAAATTATGGATAAAAATGTGTCATTTCAAACTTCCTGGCTAGAAATTGAACCCATTCTTTTGGAGATGTTTAAATAATATTATACAAACAAGATGCCAACTTGATGACTACTCTTGTCCTTTTTGCCAACAAGTTCCAGAAAGTGATATTCACATATTCATGCAATGTGATTTAGCCAAGGTTATCTTGTTTGGTATTTCTCAAGAAGCTATGCACTCTCAGCAAAATTTCGATTCCCTGCAAAGATGGTGAAATCTTTGGATCAAGTTAAAAGAATCATTTCTTTAAAGAATGAGCAAGTATCTTTTTTTTCCACTGTTGTCATGTGGCAACAACTACGTCAAAAAAGAAGAAGAAGTCAATTGTCAACTTTGGAAACACAGATGCTTAAAAGTCTTCGAAGTAAAAGTCACTCACCTAACAACATTATCATCTGCATTAGAAAATTTTGCTCTAAAATAATATCCCAGTCTTTGCTATTAAATCTGTGTGCATGTCGCAAGTTAACAAGTACTACCAGTAAACTGGTGTAAACTAAATTTTGATGCTGCATATATGACCCACTTAAGCTCAGTCCACCCAATTGTTGGTATTTGTACAAATTAGACCACCAAATTTCCATTATTTGGGTTATTTAGCACACCCGAATCCTAATATTTGCATCGCACCTATAAATTCTTTTTACACCCCTCGATGTTGATTCCTAGCTCCTCAATGTTTCTATGTTATCTCTTTCTTTCAGTAATGGATTTGCTTTTATATAGGATCATTTTTTTTCTTCCAGGGACTGGTTAGCATCTTCCACTTCTAACCTGCAAAATGGGAGTTTGTATGGTACGATTTTTTTGGGGATTACTCCAAAATGGTGGGGGACTACTATTATTTTTTTGGGTGGATATTAGAAGTAATATTGAGTCACCCCTTATCTATTTTTTTTAATACCAAACTTGTCCTTGGTAATGATTAGTGAGTTAATCAATAATTAGTGAGATTAAATTAATAAGTTGATTTTTTTCAAAAGAAGAATTATTGAGAGGAAGAAGACGAAGATGATAATGAAGATGAGGGTTTTGGAAGAGTAAAAGTTGGATCTTTTTCTTTAAGAGCCACAACAAGAGTATGATGTTTTGGGTACTCATGGATACTCCAAATTTATTTAATGGTGCTTGTATTGGCCAGAAAATTCCTAAAAATGAACAATTTACAAATTGAATTCGGGTTTGTTAACAAAGTTCCGATACGACATCTGAACATGTAGCCGAACTCATCTACAAGTGTAGTTCGGCTAATGTTTCTGAAAACACTGGTTGCCGAACTCAGCTTTAATGAAGTTTTTTCTTTTAGAAAAAAGTTCAGTTAGGAGAAGAAAATCGCGATGTAACCGAACTCAATATATAGGTTTTTCAGAGAAAAGTTCGGCTAGGAGAAAAAAATTGCGGCGTAACCGAACTTTTTACGACGTAACCAAACTTTTTGCGACGTAACCGAATTTATCGTGACGTAACCGAACTTTTTACGACGTCACCGAACTAAAAGTTTGGCTGAGACATTTTTTTTTGCGACGTAACCGAACATTTCTCTGAAAAAAAGAAAAACCTCCATTAAAGTTGAGTTCGGCTAGTTCGAATTATTTTTCCACATAATTACTAGCCGAACTTCTCTCTGCAACTTCCATTTTCAACTCATTTGATGATTAGTTCTCATTTTTTCAACCAAAAACGAATGACAAGTAATGAGTTTGTTATAATTTTGGTTTTGATTTTGATTTTGTTTTGTTAATGATTTAAATTAAACTATATATAGAGGTTGCGGTGGTGGTGGTTTGAGGTGGTCGGTGGTGGTGAGCGGCGGTGGTGATGGGAGGAGGTGGTTATATATATATAGATGGTGGTGATGGGAGGAGGTGGTTATATATAGGTTAAACGTAGGTTAGTCATTTCCACACTTTAGAACACCCCTTATAACTATATGATAGATATTCTTATCACTTAGTAGTCCCCCACCATTTTAGAGTAGTCCCCAAAAAATCATTTTTTATAAGCATTATAGGTTTTTTTGTCCTTGCAATAAGTTAGGCCCATGGGCTCCATTTTAGAGTAGTCCCCAAGAAATCGTTAAAACTTTTAAGCATTAGGCTTTTTTGGAACGATTTTTTGGGGACCATGGTTTTTTTTGGGGAGACCATGGTCCTATTAGGACACCTACACTATAGTTATAAGGGGTGTCCCAAAGCATTGAAATGACTAACCTACCCTTAACCTAATTTAATTTAAAACCAACCCAATAACTACCTATATATATATATATAACCACCACCTCCTCCCAACACCGCCGATTACCACCACCACCACCTCCGATTATCACCACCACCAACCACCGATTACCACCACCTCCACCTCCGATTA
>NW_020623156.1:3194527-3228957 GCF_003573695.1 Papaver somniferum
ACCACCACCACCAACCACCGATTACCACCACCACCTCCGATTACCACCACCACCAACCACCACCACCACTATATATATATATATATATAGCTTAATTTAAAACATTAACAAAGATATTCTCACAAACCCATTACTTGTCATTCGTTTTTGGTTGAATAAATGAGAAGTAATCATTAAAATGAGTTGAAAATGGAAGTTGCAGAGAGGTTTAATGGAGGTTTTTTTTTTAGAGAAAAGTTCCGTTATCAAAAATTAATTTTTTCTTAACCGAACACAGATTTCGGTTGATTCGCAAAAAAATACTTTTAACCGAACTCCTTGTATTAGAACAACACAAGTCCATAAGTTCGGTTCCTTCGCAAAATAAGGATATCACCGAACTTTAGTTTACGAAAATAATGAGAAGTCCACAAGTTCGGTTCGTTCGCAAAAATGTTAAGTTTTCTTTGTAACCGAACTCTACCTTTGAAACTTCGTAACCGAACTCTACCTAATTCTCCAAGAAATAAATTTCGTAGTAACCGAACTTTTGCCTAATTGCATATATGCATATATAAGCCCAGTTCGGTTGATTCACAAAATATGTTGAAGTTTGCGAACCAACCGAACTTCTAACACTAGGTTACTTTTAACCTGCAGTTCGGTTGGGAACTTGGTTGCGTTGAAGTTTGCGAACTAACCGAACACACAAGATGTACCCAAATAAATTGTTAAGTTCAAAATTCGGTTACCTACCATTTTATCCTAGGTAACTGAACATTACAGTGTACGACCAAAACCTCCATTAACGAGCGAGTTCGGTAACCTGCGTGTTTGGAAAACGTAGCCGAACTACACTTTCAGGTGTGTTCGGTTACATGTTCTTGACATATGGTAACCGAACTGGCCCAAATCTACATAAAGAATCTCATTTTTTTGAAAGTTTGGAGCAATTCGACCAACATTATCTAAGTTTGAAGCCTACCTGGGTACCCAAATACCCTTCCTCCGGTTGGTGGTTGGTAAAATTCATCTTTTTTCATGTTTTCCTTCTTCATCTTCTCTAACTTTACTCTCTCAATAATTCTACTTCTTTAAAAAAAAAACTATCTGATTTTTTAATCTCATTAATTATCTTTAACTTAATCATCTCACTAATCATTACACTAACTAATCATCACCCAAAATTAATCAGGAGGGTAATTTAGGTATTAATATAAATATCTAGATAAGGGGTGACCTAGATTTACTTCTAATGTCTTTACCCAAAATAAAACCATGGTCCCCAAAAAAATCATGGTCCCCAAAAAATCGTTCCTTTTTTGTCCTTGCAATAAGTTAGGCCCATGGGCTCCTATGTTATTAGTAGTGGATTAAGATATACGATATTATTAGTAGTGGATTAAGATATTCGGCAAGGTAGTTCCAATTTTGCAACACACTTACATTCTACGAATATTCCCCGATTTTCTTATCTGAGAAGAAAGATTTACCTATATCTTAAAATGACTTGAGATCCCAATAATATTGTTTCATCTTCACCGCTTCTCAAAACCCTTTCAAAGAAAACTCGAGAGTTGGAAACTTAAGGTAAAATTTTCTGTTGCTTATCTTTTGATATTATTATTAAGAAATTTTCACAAAAATATAGCTATTGTGATTAGAATAGTAAGTAATACTAGTCATACTTTTATTCTTTTCTAGTAATTGTTTTGCATATGCTTTTTACATTGGCGCTGTTGGGTATAATGGATGGATTATCAGCCAATAATGGTTCAGTATGTTCATTAATAATGGGTTTAATCTGTGTTACATCTCTTGCGGTTTTGGATTTCGAATTATATGTGTGTATACCTTTTAGTTGTAATCTTGATAACCCATATGTATTGCAACCAAACAGGAAGATCTTTGTCAGTACGACAGATAATTTTTCGTCGGAGATTTATTTAATTAAATTGCTGATTTGAGATTTCTTCTACTGTTTATTGTGTTTGTCGATATCTTAAGTGTTGGTAGAATGGGAAATCTATTTTGCTGTGTCAAAGTGGATCAATCCAAAGTAGCTGTCAAGAAAAGGTTTGGAAAGTTTGTAGACGTACTCGAACCGGGATGTCATTGCCTGCCCTGGGTTTTTGGTGAATACGTCGCTGGCCATCTTTCACTTCGTGTGCAGCAGCAGGATGTCAAGTGCGAAACTAAGACAAAGGTCCATCTTTCAGCATATCGCCAATTTTTTTCTTCTTAATTTTTTTAGGGAATTTAGGTAGGTTGCATAAAGTAGGCTTTGCTGAAACAAATCTACAACTAGTAGACATACATCCCAACCCTGAACCCTGAACCAACTTGACTTTTCGCTTGTTTTTCTTTGTTTTTTTGCAGGATAATGTTTTTGTCAATGTCGTTGCATCAGTTCAGTATCGGGCAATGGCTGATAGGGCTAGCGATGCTTTTTACAAACTGAGTAATACGAGGACCCAGATTCAGTCATATGTCTTCGATGGTATGAATTTTTTTAATAGGATTGCGTGTATGTTTCTTTTCAAAAGTCCGTTTGTATTATAGGAAAGGCTAACCATTATGGAAGTCCCTCCTATGTTTCAGTTATCCGAGCAAGTGTTCCAAGGATGAATCTTGACGACACCTTCGAGCAAAAGAATGAGATAGCAAAAGCTGTTGAACTGGAACTGGAGAAGGCCATGTCAGCTTACGGATATGAGATTGTGCAAACACTCATTGTTGATATAGAACCCGCCCAGAATGTGAAGAGCGCAATGAACGAAATTAGTGCTGGTAGGAAACCATTTTGTTTTTCGAAAGTGATATGTCCATTTGAATGTATGATTGCAAGAGTAGGTTAAAAAACCTTTATTTACTTGGATTTGCAGCGGCAAGGTTGCGGTTAGCAGCCCAGGAGAAGGGATAATCTGAAAAGATCATGCAAATTAAGAGAGCTGAGGGAGACGCAGAGTCTAAACACTTGTCTGGATTGGGTATTGCTCGTCAGCGCCAAGCTATTGTGGATGGTCTTAGAGACAGTGTTCTTGGGTTCTCGATTAATGTTCCAGGGACTACGCCAAAGGATGTTATGGATATGGTTTTAGTTACTCAGTATTTTGATACCATGAAGGAGATTGGAGCTACCTCCAAATCATCAGCTGTATTCATCCCTCATGGACCTGGTGCTGTTCGTGATGTTGCCACCCAGATACGGGATGGACTTCTTCAGGCAAACAACTTGCATATTGATTAGGTTTCCTTGTTCATGTGATATTTGCTACTTTTGAGATTTTAGTTCTTTTGAGGGGTTAGTAGCTACTCTATATTGTTTTGTATTACATGTAGGATTCTAATAGACGAAGCCATCAGTTTATTAGATGCTATATTATTTTGGAACATTTTCGTCATATTTCCTCGACACCTTGATTTCGTACTTAAATTTTTGCAATATGTACACATTCTTTTCTCGGTAAAGTCTAAATATTCTTAAAAGTCTAGGCAATGGGAGCAAAAAAACCAACGACCTCAGCTCCTCTTCTTTACTCTGCACAATCCCTATTTTCCCCTGCAGAAACGGTTCCTTCCATGGCGTGGGCCGTGGGACAAAAAAAACACTAAGGTCAAAGACGTGCTCTCCACTTGTGAACTATGACTATATGCAACATCCTATATAAGGTACTTCCCATGCATGCTTATCAAAAAATATAATTATATACCAACAAAAAGTGTCTATTAAAAAATATATAGCCAAGTAGTATTCGTCAGAGTTCAGAACATGGATTCTTGGACACAAATCCTTCCACACCAAGACCCGTCAGAACAAAAAATTTCAACGGTACAAGATAGTGTTATTATTCAACAAAATTGCCATTTGGTTGTATTTCAAATTAAGTGCTTCAGACCGGTCAACAAACAAATTAGAAGCATAGAATGTGATTCACAAGCAGTAACATTTGTCAAGTTTGGTGTGTGTATATATATATATAGTGATTGAGTTAAAGTAAGGATAGGACTACCCCTTACTGACCTGATAATGACAAGAATATTGCCCCACGTGCCATCTTTTAATCACTCTAGCTGGCATTCATGGTAGCTTTTGATATATGATAGCATTGTGTGGTTGAAACTATCCATCTTAGAAAATTTATCTTCTGCTCTCTCTACTATCTCATCATCTTCATATACTCAGTAATTCAATGTCTGTCTATTCGACTTATTCTATGACGGCTTCGGAAGGGATTCTTGTTAATGGTGTGACTGAAATCTTGAAGAAACCGCTCCCGGCTATTTCTCAACAAATTGGTCAGGCATGGGGTGTTAAAGATGACTTAAGGAAGCTGGGAAAAACCTTGGAGTCAATTCAAGCTTTGATTTCTGATGCCGAGGTGAAACAAGTAACTGATGCTGCTGTCAGACTTTGGTTGAGAAGGCTTAAAGATGTTGTTTATGATGCCGATGATGTTATGGATGAATTCTATTATGAAACCATGCGTCGTTTCCAAAGAGGAAGTCAGCTCAAGCACAAGGTACGCGATTTTATTAGTAAATCCTCTAATCCACTAGCGTTTCACTTTAAGATGGCCGGTAAAATTCGAGCCAGAAAAGAGGCTTTTCTTAAATATAGCCCACACTTTTATTAATCATAGTCCATTTGGCCTTGATCAATTTGTTTTTGGGAAAATTAAGGGCAGGCTCAAAGTTTTTTTTCTTTCTTACCCTCAGGCCCACAATTAATTTCTGCTACAGTCGCACCCATTGTTTTTTAAAATTATTAAAAAGGTTTAGAAAGTCGGTAATACCCCTTCGCCGGTTTTGTACGGTTACAATAACTCCCTGAATGAAAACATTTATTTCATTACCCGTTACTTCTTTTTCTCTATTTCTTCTTCATCGGTTACAATAGTTCTGCAAAAGGATTTTGTTTTTCTCCATCATCATTCGGAGAAACTAAACCCTAGAAATCAATTTCAAATTCGAAAACCCTAAAAATCATCATCGGTTACACAGTTCATAAGAAATCGAAAACACGTTCATCAGAAAATCAATTTAATGGATGAAACACCTTCGAAAACGCGTCTTCAGAAATCGAAACAGAAGAAAACAAGTATTGATAGTAGTTTTAACCGATGCATTCATTAGATTTTTTTTTTTTCGATTTTAACTTTTATTCTTGATGTTGAAGACGAAGGAGAAATTCAGTCGAAGAAAAAGAAAAGAAATGGTGAGATTCAGCAATTACTTCATCTGTTTGTGTTTTGATTTTGTTTTTTCCATTTGTTTTTTTAATTTTAAGTTTCCATTTTGTCGTACCAGAAGCCGATGATGAACCAGAAGCCGGAAATACCAAAAAGAAGAACAAATCTAAGAAGAAAATTGTTTCTGGTGAAATTTTCATCCTCAAATATGTTTATCCCTAATTTCTTTTGCTCTATAACTTACCCACTCTTTGATTTTAACATCAATTTTACCTGAAGATGTTGAAGATGAAAAAGGAGAAAGTGATAGCGATCAAACACTGTTAAAGATGAAAAAGAAGGCAAAGAAGGATGCTGAGATAAGTTTGGAAGTCTCTGGTATGCATCCTCACTAATTGATGTGTTGATTCTGCATAATAAAAATGCATAACATAAATTTGCATAACTAGTTCATTCTGCATAAAAAAAAACTGCATAACATAAATCTGCATAACTTGTTCTGCAGATGCATGATAGGGTATGCAACATCAAATTAATGTGTGTAACCTGTCATGCAGCATCAAATTAGTGTGTGTAACCTGTTATGCAGATGCATGACAGGTTATGCATATAAAAAATACTGCATAATTAACTCCCATTTTCATCTGTTTAAATTTTAACATCATTTTTACCTGCTGATGATGATAACCTAGAAGAGCAAAAAGGAGAAACTGCTGGTGACCAACAACAAAAGGAGACAAGAACCAAGGGAAAACATGACGCTGCGAAGAAGAAAAGAAAAGTCGCGGGTATGCATTTACGTTCTCATCTGCATAACCTGTTATGCATCTAGGTGCTGCTTACCAAAGTTACTGCATTACTTAATATGAATAGCTTGTTTATTTGTGTGTTGAAAAGATCCTGAAGCAAGCCTGTCAAGGAAGTCACAGAGATTAAAAGATAAGGTGTCACCTCAAGTATCACCTAGTTCACCTCGGAAAAAGCTACTAAAGGAATAAAGAAAGCAAAGAATGCTGCGCCAAAGGAAGTATTGGGTGATGATACAGATAATGAGGATGCCGAAAATGGTAAGATTTTCTTGTGGCATCTTCTGTGTGATATATTGTTTAATTGTTGTCATTGATTTGTTTCAATATGATTTGGCCTGTTTCAGTGAGGCAAGATGTTGATCATCAGAAGAAAGGAAAAAGACATGAACCCAAATCGAAAGACCTGAAAAGGATGAAGAAGAAGCAAATCGAAAGATCCGAGAGTGAAGAGGAAGAAGAAGAAGAATCTAATAAGCAATGTGTTGTCTATAAACAAGGTGCGTTGAATTCCTTCCTATTCCTGTTATGCATCAGTTAATAAACTTCTATTATCATTTATCTTCTTGTTTGTATGTAAAACACATTATGCTTGTTAAAAAAACAAATGCATAACAGATTGTGGCTTCTTAAAAAATATGCAGAATATGTTATGCAGTCAACTGTTTGTTTATGTAGTATTAACTAGTAGTGCATGATAGATTATGCATGGTAAAATATGTGCATAATGGTTTATGCAGATGCCTGAGAAAGAGGCATGTGTGGTTAAATGCATAATAAGTTAAGCAGGGTTGTGTTTTTAAATGCATAATAAGTTATGCACCTTAACAAATCAATGCATGACATATTATTCAGTTCCAATATTAAATGCATGACTAGTTATGCATTGTTTAGACTTGCTGCATCACATGTTATGCATATAAAAAAATGTTGTTATATTTGTTATGCATTACTTTGTTGTTCTAAAATAGCAGTTCTAAAATGCATTTTTTTTGTTCTTTTTTTTTATGGAGTTAAACCTAAAACCAAATCTGCAGTTCAAGGAGGTACTTATAGAGCAGGTTTCCTTAGGGTAGGTCACTTGTTTAATAAGATAAAATACAGAGGTGGTTTGAATCCGTTGCAGGCTAACATGATGAATGTGTGTGTGTTTGGAAAGTTCTATAACTGGTTATATGCTGCAAACATGGCATACTTGGATGGTAAGAGCAATAAGATGATGGATGAACTCTTTCTATCATATGACCATGAACATTTGAATCAACATTCATTCAAGTTGTCTGAAAACAAGTCCATAGCATCAACGTCTAGTGAGCTTGCTGTTACATTTCTGATTCCAAGAATTGAAGGAGACAGAGGAAATGATATTCTGACTTCGAAGGCAGAGATAGAGCTGACTCAGTCACATCCCCTCGTCAAGCAATTCCCATTCAAAACAAAGCCAGGATTTATCAGCAAAGATCCCAAAGCACGGGTAACAAAGGTGTGGATAGATGATATTGAAAGGATGGTGTTGGAAAAACTTGATACGAAAGGTCATGAAGAGGAAGTTGTCTTCCTTTACATGCTAGTCGTCTTGTTCTTTTGTCGTTAAAGTGGAGACAATTTAGACGTCTCGTATGTTAGTTTGGTTAAGGATTTGGAAACCATGAATTCTGTCTCTTTTCCTGATCTTATTCATGAACACCTGATGGACAGCATCAAGACTGTCAAAAGAAACAATCTTCATATCAGGAATTGCAGTGGTTGCACTATATATTCTCTTGTGAATTTTTTTTTTACTTTCATAACATCTGTCAATAAATATTACTTTCTTGGATACAAAATATCTTATTAGTTATTATTTTTAGCAGCTTTGGTTGGCTGAGCATTCTAACATAGATGAGATATCATCAGACATCGTCAAGGTCAGTTCCAATGCTACACCGAGAGCTGCGAAGTGGGACTTGGCAGCAATGAAAAAAGCAATGCTCAAGAAGAATATTACATTCTTAAAGGTACCTGTTTGTGAATATTTCATGATTTATAATTGACCTTCATGCATCTATGACAGTATCTCTAATTTCCTTAAAAATGAATGCATAATAAGTTACGTTGGCAAAAAAGGATAACTGCATAATACGTTATGCACCTTAATAAATCAATGCATAACATGTTATGCAGCCGAATATATGAATGCATGACCGGTTATGCATTTTTCAATATTGAAAAGGAGTTAAGCAGGGTTGTGTTTTTAAATGCATAATAAGTTATGCACCTTAACAAATCAATGCATGACATATTATTCAGTTCCAATATTAAATGCATGACTAGTTATGCATTGTTTAGATTAGCTGCATCACAGGTTATGCATATAAAAAATGTTGTTATATTTGTTATGCATTCCTTTGATGAGTGTCATTAATCATGTTGCAGTACAATGAGAAATTTAGAGATGAGTACAGTGCAATGGAGATGGAATTCTGTGAACCAAGAAAACCAAGAAAAAGGAAAGAGATATATGATCTCGTCGCAATGAATCTTGAAGAGAACAGGGACAAGTATGAAGAAGCATTTCTGGATGCGATTAAGATCATTGAACAAGAAACGTGTCCCCCCGATAGTGCTGAAGCAAGGTTGCAGATCATTGAAGCAAAGCTGAAAGACATGAAGCAGACTCAGGAGAGGAATAGACAGAGTGGAGTAGACTTCAATGAAAAGTTGTATAATTACGTGAAGGAATTTCTCTTTGATTGTGGCAACATAGAAGTGCAGGAGGAGTCGTCAGGTGGACCTAGTGTCAATGTATCATCAGCTGAGCCAAGCTACCCACTGAGCCAAAACTTGCCAAGGAATGAGACTCTTGTTGAACAGGTATCTTCAAATGAACCACCTACACAAGAACCAGTGCCATAAGTTATCAGACTCGATAGCCAAGACCAAACGGCTAGTCAAGGTATCCAGTCTTCACCTTTCAAGTTCATGGACATGGAAAAAAATGTTAATCTCTCCAGCGACGACAAGGAAACAGAAACTCAAGTGGAATTGGAGACAACACCAAATATAGCAACAACACAAGAAAGACTTGAAGCACAAGAAAGAGACTTTTTGGCCGGTGGTGATGATGACATTCTTCCAGAAACTCAGAAGAAAGCAGAAGAATATGTGGTGCCCACATTTAATATGTATTTATCACAACCTGCTGCTGCAATTAAAGATGATGCTGGTGGACCACAACAGCAAGCTGAAAATCTGCAACAACCCGCTGTTGAGATACCACAACATCAAACTGAAGAACCACAACGACCAGAAGAGCCAGTGGCTGAAAAGCCACAACAAGTAGCTGTTGAGATGGTTGTTGATGCAGAGAAGGAGATGGTGGTTGAGAATCCTTTAACTCCTGGTGCCACACAAGATGCTGAAAAAGAAAAAGGCTATAATGAAGATGCTGAGATGGAGACCATTTCACAAAACCTGGTACCTAAAATATAAACAGATTTTGTATTTTAAAACTTTTAGAAAAGCAACATAACATCTTTTATTATGGTATTTTTATTAATGTCAAATCAACTATGTACTACTTATTATTTTTAATCAATTATAAACTGTTTACTATATTGTTGTTTTGCTGTTTAATCAACTATTTACTTAATTTCATAATAAATTGTTTATATCTAACACATTTTGGTTACATGAATCTCTAGGAAGAAGACGTAGGAGGGGAGTTTATACCAAGAACAAATTTTTTGAAGAGGTCACCATTGAAGAAAAAGTCAGTATTGAAGCGAAAAGCAAACAAGGCAGAAGAGGATGGGAAGCAACCAGGAAGCAAGGTAAGAAGAATCAAGGAAAGGACAACAGGGAATCAAAGGACAACCAGTGTACTATTCAAAGATTGTGAGCTAGGGAAGCAGCAGAAGCAAAAAGACAAGCCTGATAAGAATAAAGTTGAAGAAGAAAATCCCCGTACGTCTGCTGGCTTGCCGTTCAGAAAATTACCTCCGCTGGAAACAATGGAATGCTTTCAAGATTACAAGGATACAATAGAACCAGCCATGATGGAAGTACTGGATACATACTTTGAGAATGCCAACAGCCTGTAAGTACATCAAAATTACCTTTATGCTTGTTTGTATAATATGTCATGCAGCTCCCAGTGTTTAATGCATGGTTAGTTATGCATTGTTTAAAATATCTACATCACATGTTATGCAGCTCCAATGTTTAATGCATGTTCAGTTATGCAAAAAATGTTGTTATATTTATTATGCTTGTTTAAGAAATCAATGCATTACAGGTTATGCTTCTTACGAAATAAATGCATAACAAGTTATGCTTAAAAAAACCCATGCATAACAAGTTATGCTTAAAAAAAACCCATGTCACTTGAATAAAACATCTCGCCAATTATGTCTTATGTCATGTGCAGAAATTCGGCTTGGAGTATCAGAGAAGGAGAAGACCCTTACTTGTGGGATATTCGAATTCACGGAGATATAATAAGGCAGCTAATGAATAATGAATACTTAGAAGACCAAGTAGTACGCTACTACAGTTATAGGTTGTTCAGGAAGCGGGAAAATGAAAAGATGGCTGATAGTGTTGAACATAGGTATGCAGAGTCTGCATTCATGACGCCAGATGCTTGGGTAAGTCAAGAAAATAAAATCATTTTGCTACATAACAAGTTATTCCTGCATATTATCTTATGCCCATATAATTACTTCTGCATAAAATGTTATGCAACTAGATTCAACTGAATAACAAGTTATTCAACATTGTTTTCTACACCTGTTGTGCACCCTTTCAATTGCATCCACTAACTTTTTTTTCCTAAAGAATATTTCTTTTGGAGTTCTTTGTTAAAACAAATGAGAAAGATGGGATTTCCAAATTTGTTGGAGAATTCATCTTGAATCTCCCTATTGAAGTTGAGAGAATGTTCATTCCAATGAACTATATGACAAAGGAAAACCCTGCTGGTACACATTGGACATTGTTAGAGTATGACTTTTCAGAGGGTGAGTGGAACTACTATAACAGTCTTGAAGGCTATAAATCTAACTACAAGAAACAAGCTCTCATAATGGCAAAGGCTTGTATGCCGTATTTGATCCAAAGATATTATGAACTGAATCTATCACCACAAATCGTGGATATAAAGAGGGAACCGCTTGTATACAGGGATATTTTTACCAAGACTGTTCCTGAACAAGGTCATCACCCCGACTGCCTCATATTTGTATGCTACTATATGAAGATGAGCATGAAGTCAGGGACAAATGGCTGAACTTGGGAAAGGAAGATGCAGTAGAAAAAGCCAACAAGAAAAGATTAAGTCTGGTATTGAAAATGCTGACGGATCTTGGAAACAGTTGGGCGATAGATTCCAATGAAGACATCTAGGATGATGTTGCGCGTCAATGTGATGAAGCTGCGCGTCAATGTGAAGTTGTGCATAATAGAAAGGCTCAAACGTAACTTTGTTTTAACAACCTGTGTGTTGTTGGTAGGTTGAGAAATTTAACTTGGGAGTGAAAACTAATGGGAAGGTAGTTAGTGTGAAGCTTAACTTCAGTCAGTAGTTATGTGTAATGTGTTGGTATGAAAACTTAACTTTAGTCAGTAGTTCTTGTCAGAACAACTTATGTTATCTTGTCGATGTTTATATATATATTTATTATATATCAATGCTGGTTTCATTCCTTCTATTTGCTGCAATCTTATTTCATTTAACTAACATCAGGTTACAAGGAAAATGAAGGAACAACATGTTACATATAAACATCTAAATAACAAGTTATGCATGAAGGAACCACATTTGCATGAGTCGTTATGCATCCATCTTTAAAAGAATAAATGCATAACAGATCGTGCATCGTCGAAAAACAATGCATAAGAGATTATGCATCTTCAAAACAATAATGCATAATACGTTATGCATCATAAAAACTAATGCATAACAAGTTATGCATCATCAAAAACTAAAGCATAATCCATTATGTATTTAAGAATAAAAATGAAAACATTATCTGATAGAAGCAGAAAAACACACAGTGAAAAAAAAAAGTATTTTTCATAAAACCAATACAAAAAAGAAACTAAGTAAAGAAAAAGTACTTGTTCATAAAAACTAATGCAGAAACTAATGAAAGAAAAATGAATAAGGTTCAAACATAAAAGTAATAGTCTGAAGAAACAAACAAGATAATTGTTCTCCTTTAACTTCCCTTAGGCTGCTTCGGCGGCTTCGGAGGCTTCTTGTAACAGGTAGGATTCGTACATGTTTGCTTGTTATGATGACCAAGCTCAAAACAATTACCACAACGCATAGCTTTCATGGGCGGCTTCTCATATATGCTCAAATGCCTATTAGCTTGTGGTCTCCCTGGCGGCATCCTAACATCAGGTACATCGATAATATCATTACGTTCATAAACTTCAGGATTGTTATAGTTCGGAAATGGATGAATTGCATGGCTGTAGGCATTATTGAAGTATGAAGTAGTGAAATAAGGTTCAACAAAATCATATGGATTAGAACCATACATTTTTATCGATGCGAAAGCATGCACACATGGAAACCCATACACGCGCCACCTCTGACAAGTACATGTCCTTTCCTCAAGGTTAACACTATGATAACTGTCCCCTCCCTCCACTTCATAAACATGAGTATCAGACTGTATAACCAACCAGGTTAAACCCTCATCAATAAGATCCTTCATCTTATTTTCATTCTTCGGTGTGAGAATTGTTATGAAACTATTACCAGTATTCCGTCTTTCTGACATCATACTCATCACATCCTTCCTTATCTGATCCGGAAGTGCATTTGCAGGGAGCTTCTTGTGTACCTTCATCCAAATATTGAAGGATTCAACAAGAGTAGAAGATGTCCTACCATACCTACAACCATGGAAAAGTCATTTGACCACTTCTCTGGAGGGATATCTTCAATATAGTCGGCAACCCAACCACAACCAGGACCCCTAATGGTAGCGATGGAAGTTTGGAAACCTTCGGGACTAAGAGCATACACAACAACTTGAAATGAATCAATAACTGCACCATACCTTTCGTCAGATGCATTAATAGGTAAGTTCATCTTAAGATGATAATAGCAGAAACTATGGAAGGCTCCAGGAAAGTAAAATGGAATCGCTCTCTTTAATCCTTCTTCACGATCAGATAAAAATGTGATTGGCCTTTGATCATAATCAAGAACATTACTCAAATTCCTCATGAACCATTCCCAGTTATCATTATCTTCACCAGGTACCAGGGCCATGGCTAGTGGGAAGAAGCCTGCACAGAAAAAAATATAAAATCAAGCCAGCGTCTACATGAAGTATGTGCATCTAAAAAAATGCATAATGGATAATGCATCTAAACTAAATGATGCATAAGACATTATGCACCTAAAACAAAAAATGTATAATGTCTTATGCATCTAATCAGAAATGATGCATAACCAGAAAAACAAATAATGCATAATGTCTTATGCATCTAAACTAAATGATGCATAAGACATTATGCATGTTAATAAAAAGGATGCGTAAAATCAATAAGTGAAAACCATAATGCATAAGACATTATGCACCTAAAACAAAAAATGTATAATGTCTTATGCATCTAAAACAGAAATGATGCATAACCAGAAAAGTGAAAACAATAATGCATAAGACATTATGAAGCAAAAATAAATAATGCATGAGACATTATGCACATATATAAAAAGGATGCATTATCAGAAAAATTACCATTTTCATCATTGATAGCGGTTGAAGCCATGAGGCATCCTCTATATGTCACTGTAAGAAAGGAAGCATCGATATAAACCATGGGGCGAAGGTAACGATAACCATGGATGCATGCCTCGAAAGCAATAAAAAGACGCACAAACTTATTTGAAGGTGCCTCATCTTCTAATTCAGCTGAACTATCCTCGTTCGCTTCAGGTTCATCCGTTTGAACTTGAAAATCAATCCAACTCCCAGGATTTGTGCTGCGAATGGAATCTACATACCATGAAAGATGCGAATACGACATGGCTTCATCACCAAATATATCCTCATACACTTTCTCTCTTCCGTTGTAAGCTTGGTAGTATTTCACATTGATCCCGTAGCTAGTTTTGAAAAAATTTGCCAAATCAGATGCTTTGAAACTCGGATCACTTCGGATTTCATCCTTGATCAGACTAGAAACAAATTTACTGCTGAGCCTGTGGAAAAGCCTTTCAGTTCCAACATCACAGGTATGACTGCTCTCATATTTATTAACCTTAAGCATCCTGTTTTCAGCATCAACAGCACAAACCTTATACTCCCAAGGGAAATTTTCTTTTGAGCATTTTGCATTGAACCTGCTAGGTTCATTCTTCTTATATACAAGAACACACCCAGCTTTTAACTCGTATTTCTTCACTACGATACGTACCTCTGCTACACCTCCAAAAAACACTTTACCAACTTCACCAAGTAATTTATCCCAACCTTCAGTCCTAGGAACCTTGTTAACAGGCACAAAACCATCTTCAAGGAAATTCACCATAGCTTGTTCGGGTTCAGGTTCTATTACACGACTACTTGAAGCTCTACTACGACTTCTGGAAGAATTACAGCCAACTTCGACAAGTAAATCAAATCTCTTCTGACCTTTACAGTGGCAACGAGATACAAAAAATTGAAGAAGAATATCAGAATCAACTCGCACAAACTTGCTTCCATCATTAAAGGAAAATCTGACATGATGCGGTAATAAACGAGTCCACTTCTGGCAAACGGCTATCTTCAAAGACTCCAAAGTTGTGTTGAAATCAACAATATGTGCTACTAATTCACTGAAGTAGTGAATTACAGCTAGTGCACTACCAACAGGCATTTTCACTTTGCAAAACACAAAGAGAAAAAACCAAACATATCTATCCTGCATATTGCTTCACAAAAATTCTTACTCAAAATTAAAAGATCAAATCAACAACAGCAAAAAATCTACATTAACCATAATCAGATGAGAAATCAACAGGATATCAAAATCAATAACAGTTAACAGATCAAAAATAAGAATGGAAAAACAAATCAAATAAAAAATCCAACAGAACAGAAGCAAAACCTAGTAAATTGGTATGTCAACATCGGAACATGAAATCGAAACAAAAAAATTTTATCGAAAAGATCTACATTGATGTTAACAAATTCAAAACCTAGAAAATAAACAAAAATTCAAAAACAAGCTTAAAAGATCTAAAAAACGATTCGAAAAACTAAATTAAGCTTCGGAAACCTAAAATAATAGATCATAATCTTACAGAAACTAAAACATAAAATCGAATCAAGATTAAACAAAAATCAGAATCAAGATTGGAATAAAAACGAACGAACCTGAAGCTTTGCTGAGTAAATTGAATCTCGGTAATCAAGGACAAGTGAGGCTAAAGCTTGCTGAGTAAATTGAATCTCCGTAATCAAGGACAATTCTCGATAATCAATCTCTCGAAAATAAACAGGATAAACTGAAACTGAAAGTTAGGCAAAACTGAGAAATAAAAAAGAAAATAAACGAATTTTGAAAACTCTGGACCTGCAAATAATTTGTTGGCCTCTTTTGGATGCGCCCGTGAGATTTTGTGGGGGTGGGTTTCACAGTAGAAAAATGTGTAAGAATGGGTCTCCCTATAGTTTTCACTTCGTTTTTACTAAAATTTGAAGTTTGACTTTTTTTTTATTATTATTCATAGCCCATAAACTAGGCTACCAAATCAGTGAACAAGTGAGTTGAAAAATCAGTGACTCGGTGAATCAATTAAAATTGTTTATAAAAAACGTTTTAGGGTTTTGTCTCTCTTTCAACTAGAGTTTATATACGTGGGAATTCTCATGTACCAGAAGCATCATGATTTTTCTTTTCCCATGACTTTGAGAACTCACGGACCCTCTGGTGATCGAGAATTCATCGAATTCTCGTATACCAGACCCACAGTGATGTCTTTTTTTCCCCGTTTTGACATATATTAGAGCAGGCCTTAAAACATGGACATGTTAACTTCTATACATGAAAGCTCGAGTTTTATATGATCAACAAGAAGTGAAACTTCCATGTTTACGAAAGATTAAAGTTTTAGTATTATTACTCATCCGTTCGAGTGTTAACTGTTTGGGTGTTCCAATGAATTCAGGATGACTCTGGTGGATGTGAATTAATGGAATTCACAACCACCAGAGCCTCCGTGAAAATGTTTTTACCCTGACATGATAATTCGCCAAACATCAACTATCTTCATGGACGGACTAAAGGAGAAAATAGGCGAACATGGTATATATAAAGATGACCCCAACCCCCATAACAGTAAGTTTACTATCTAGTGTTAGATGTCGGTAAAATGTAGACAATGGCTTTGACTGCTATCGTGTAACTTAATCCAAGACACACCACAGCAATAGGCAGCAATATCTCAAGGTATCCGACTATGGAAGTGGTGGATCCGGATGGACGTTGTTTAATAGCATCAAATGTAACTACAAGAATCGTCAATGCACATACTAAAAGTGAGAGGGAATTAACGAGTATGTATGACTCGTAAGTAAGCTTTCGGTGATGTATAAGACAAAACAGCAGTCTCCGCGTAACGAATTAGATAAGAGGAAAAACCAGAACCACCTCCCAGAGTACTATTATAGCCGGAAGTAATTTTCATCCACCAATCATCTTCCAAAATAATACCAGGTCCCAATTTTTTGGACACATATGGAAACACTAACCCGACTAATGACTCGACACTAAATAGAGCCGATTTATGCTAACTGGGCTATGGACTATGATATGGGCTATGGTTAATAAATTGAAAAATATTGTGGGTTATGATTAAAATGGGTTATGATTAATAAAAATGTGGGCTATATTTAAGAGAAGCCTAAAAAAAGCTTAGATGAAATTTACAATGATCAAGTCAGATATACGTTGAATGCTACTGGTGGTACTTCTCAAATCGATCAAACTAGAGAGCAGCGTAACCGATTAACTACATCTGTTGTAGATGGTTCTGTAATTATAGGCAGGGTGGATGCAAGATCAGAAATAGTAAAGATGCTGACTAATAAAACATTGCCTTCAGTGTCACTGTCATCATCACTCAATTCTTCTCATCAAGATAAACTTTCGGTCGTGTCCACTGTGGGTATGGGAGGTTTGGGTAAGACTTCATTAGCTTAGTTGGTATACCAGGATAGTTCAATAGAAACACACTTTGAACAGAAAATGTGGGTATGTGTATCAAACAAGTTTGATGTCTATAGGATCTTAAAAGAAATTATAGAGTCCATTACGGGTGTTTCATGTGGAGACCCATCAAATGTCGATGTGCCGGCAAGACAAGTTAAGAAGAAACTAATTGGAAGGAAATACCTGCTAGTACCGGATGATCTATGGAACGAAGACTCTGAAGATTGGGAAAAAGTAAAGAGAGTCCTTGTCTACGGTGGTGAAGGCAGCAAATTATTAGTCACAACACGCAGCCAAAGAGTTGCATCTTCTATTGGGGGTAAGGTGCATAATTTACAAAAATTAACAGATGATATTTGTTGGTCTATTATGCACAAAAAAGTTTCATTTCTAGGCGCAGTGGTACTCACTCAAAACATGACAAGTATTGGGCGGGACATAGCGAAGAAATGCGATGGCTTACCACTTGGGGCAAACTTTCTTGGAAGTTTATTACACTTGAAAAGAGAAGAAAGCTACTGGGTTTCAATCAATAACGATAAGGATTTGTGGGTTCAACCAGAAGTTAAAAGAGTCATATCAATCTTAAAATTGAGCTACGATAACTTATCTTCGCCTTTGAAACAATGTTTTCCGTACTGTTGTTTATTTCCCAAAGCCTGGAAAATTGAAAGAGAGATATTGATTCATATGTGGATGGCAGAGGGATTCCTTCAGCCCAATGAGGTATATAACAGATCCTTTGAAGATATAGGAAATGATTATTTTGAGTTTTTGGCGTGGAACTCCTTCTTTCAGGATACAGAGAAGGATGAACTTGGTGTCATCCTCCGGTGTAAGATGCACGATCTTGTGCATGATCTTGCAATGACTGTTGTGGATCGCAATGAATTTGGGATTGGGAAAGAAGAGTTTTCACAAGTTCGTCGTTTACAACTGATATGTGACAAAGGATCCTCAACAACAACTACCCAAGTGCTCCTCAGTAAGGCAAAGAATTTGCGCACAATTATTGCTTTCGAAGAATCATTCACAAGTCGGTAGTTTATTGTCTACTAAGCATTTACGCGTATTATATCCCCTCGGTGGTTGGCATGCAAAATTTTCTTTTTCGAATCTTAAGTCTAAACATTTAAGTTTCCTGGACCTCTCGAATTGTGAGTTTGATTTAGCACATGATGTGTCATTAAGTCATTCTCACAATTTGCAGACGTTGATATTGCGTAGTTGCTCAAAGGTTTCCAGGTTTCTTGGTGATATTGGTCGCTTAAGAAATTTGAGGCATCTCGATATCTCAAAATCAGATATTAAAGTTCTGCCTGATGATTCTATCATTGACCTAACTTTGCAGAAATTGGATCTCCATGAGTGCAGGGAATTTGAAGCCTTACCCGAAAATATTGGAATGTTAAAACATCTAAGTTACCTTGACCTTTCAGGTTCGGCAATTACAAAGGTACCTGATTCCATCATTTACATTGGCAATTTAGTGACGTTTTTTAGGAATTGTGGCAACTTAAATGCCTTGCCTAAAGAACTAGGAGCTTTGACAGGATTAAGGTGCCTTGATCTGTCATATACTGATATCAAAGTAATGCCTGAATCTTGTGGGAGAAAATGAGTTATTTAATAAATGATTTTTTGGTCTTGGTTTGGTTTGATCTCATGACCTAAGGGTCTAAGGATACTCAATCATTTTTGAGTGAATGAAATGGAATCTTTAGTCCCACATTGTGGAAAACTAAAGAGATGCTCCACTATATTACCATGTTCTCATGGATATGTTATAAAACAATGTGGTAGACTGGGTGGGGCAAAAAATACATGTTTCGACCATGCCCATGCGCGTGCACCAAGTCCGTGTCTACTAGAAATTATTTTTTGCAAGTTTTTAACTTGATAAATAATTTATTTAAGAGTTTTATTTATGGAAAAAATTTCTTTTTTGTGTTTAATTGTTTTACAAGAAACAAAACTCGTTTTATAAGAAAAAACTAAATCTAAATTGATTTGCAAGTTAATTTTCCTATAAATACAACTCGAAAATCTCTTTTCAAAACACACAAGCAGCGACCATCTCTATGTCTACTTTTCTTCATCTTCTTGCTTTTATTTTCGTGCGACGTTTTACTTCCATCCCCGTTGCTGAGTTTAAGAGTGGGTAATTTGTATTGTGCTAATATAAGTTATATCGGGCAGTCTTATCCTGGACACATCTTCGCACGTTGGGGTTTAACATTAATTTAAAGTATACCTGCGAACTAATGTGTTAAGGACAGCTTGTTGAACCTGTAATTCTGCCCTCATCAATTTGTTCGTGGTAGAGTTGTTTGATACGGTTCTTTATATTTATTGTTTGATACATCTGACGTTTCTTCTATTGTTGCAAGACTCCAACAAATCTTGCATTAGCAACCTTTGTAACTTGGAGATAGTGAATTTTGGAAATAACTGTATGCTTCCCAATGAAATCAAGAACTGGCCGAAACTAAAACAGTTTAGTCAGTTTAGATATGGTGATACAATGCCCAAAGGTATGGAAAAGCTAACTTGCCTTGAAAAATTGGAGTGGTACATGGTAAGGGGAGAATCAGATATTCGCGGAAGTGGTAATAGTGGGATAGAAGAGTTGGCAGTCCTTGACTCCCTTCAGGTGTTACGCATAAGAAGTCTGGAGAATGTGAGAGGAGGAATAGAGGATGCAAAGAGAGCAAAGTTAAATGATAGGAAAAATTTGAGAGAATTATATCTGTATTGGAGCTCTGATGGATTTGATGAAGATGATCATATGGTATTGGAGGGTCTTCAGCCTCACCACAATCTGAGAATGCTGGAAATACATGGATTCTCTGGTTTAAATCTTCCGAAGTGGATGTGTGGTTCACCGTCTAATTGTCTGCTTCCGAATTTGGTTTCATTAAATTCATGGAATTGCAGAAGCTGTGTGAAGCTTCCTCCTCTAGGTACGCTCCCATGTCTTAGAGATCTTTGGATTTGGAGAATGTATTCAGTCAAGCATTTGGGTACAGAATTTTACTACCAGCCAGAAGAAGAAGGTATCCAGAACTCTACAGCTGCAACATCATCATTATTTCCTTCGTTAGTTAAGTTGTCAATCTCTAATATGGAAAATCTGGAAGAATGGGTTGCTCCTCCTCCATCTCATTCTTATGTTGCTTCCTTCCCTCTCCTTGAGAAGCTAAATATGAAGGATTGTCCGAATTTGAGAAGTGCACCAAAGTCATTTCCTTCTCTGAAGGAGTTGAAATTATGGCAAACCAACGGCAAGGCAGTAAACTCAATCTTTGGAGGAGGGGGATGTCTGACCTCCCTGACATCCATCCATATATCAGAATCTCCAGAGTTAATAAACTTCCCACTGGGCGCACTATTCCAAGAAAATACTCCGAATCTTCATTCTCTAAAGATTAGTAATTGCACCGAGTTTGAAGGTTTTCGTGATAATGACGATCTAAACAACAAGAAAAACAGTTCTGTCCACAAAATGGAACTATGGTGGTGTCCTGTTTTAACAGCTCTACCGGATTTATGATTATGGACTTCTCTTCGGGAATTAACTATCTTCGGGTGCGACAAATTGAATAAGAAATCTATACCCTATGATCTCAAGACAGCACTCTCCTTTCTTGAGTCATTAGAAGTTGATTTTCTTGGGAGGAAAGGAGAACATGTATGTAATATTGACAGTTTCAGGTCCTCAAAAACTGACAAGGAACGTGTTGGACTGTTATGGAATGGTGAGACTAGTAAGAGTTATCACAGTTCTCTGTTCGAGTATATAGTTTTCTTTCAGTCTCTACATATATATATTCTCAATCTTACAGAAATGATTACTTTCTATATATCTCATTATGAATACGTTCAGTATCACTTGTAGTATCTAAATATCTCATTTTAACCGTATGTGAAAATCACAAGGCAGCGGGTGTAACTACTGGAAATCCAGTAGCACACTCAAGATAGGAAACAAACAAGATCTAAGACATAACAAATATTTTGGATAAGAAAATCTTTATTGATCAATCACTCAAGGGAGTGAAAATACAAGTTTTGGATGCCAAGATACCCTAATCTCACACTCTGAGCAAGGCTCCCTTTACACCAAAATCTCGACCCCCTTACATTGCCCAATGGTCTCTATTCATAGACCATCCAACTATAATGGAATACAACTCATTATATTTCGTCTAAACGTTGCCAGGTTCTCATGGAGGCGCTTTATACTTCACCAAGACCGTTTTCCACAAAGTTTTTCCCTTTCTTTCGCTGACAACTTTGGGAGTTTGTCGGGACAACTGTCTCTTCTCTTGTTCGACAATTTACTGACTTCGCAGATTAACTTTTCAGTTAGGTAATCCTTACTTCGCCTTCCTGATCTCGTGACTGTTATCTTGTTGGGTACTCCAATTGTTCCTTAATGTTTTTGGCCCTCTTCGTAAATTATTTTGCTTTAAGATGCTTTCCTGTGTATAGGATTTATTACTTCGTGTCGTTAATATCGGCGAGAAGGTGGTTCTGACTTTGATTTGACAAGTCATTGATTGAGATCCTGAGGAACAATGCGAAATCTTTTAGTGGGATTCGTCAGTCCCATTTCGTGTTTTCCTGTGCGACCACGTGGCGAGCCTATTTTTCGTACCTACATTTTGCCTTTTTTTATTCTGTTCGAGTCTCGGGAGGACGGAATAAGAACCGCTCGAAATCCCTTGGCTGCCACGTTCTCCACCTTTTTGCTTCCACGTGGCCACGTTCTCTTGGTAACCGGCTGTTATCGGTTAGGATTCCTCGAACGTGTCGACCACCTGCCTTTGCCGGTGACTTATACTATAAATTCCTCGTCTGAACTAGGTTTGGGTTTCTTCTTCCCTTTTCTTCTTTGCTTTGCATTCGAGTCGTTACATCTCCTGCTTATGCTTCTGCCATTGTTACCTTCTCACTTCCTTCAGTTTTCTTTTGCTCTCTTTTCTTTTTTGTCTTCATGGCCCCAAAGAAAGTTTCAACTCCTACTCCACTCAAAACTTTTGAAGTATTCCAAGCTGATTTTCAAAAGATGGGTTTAACCTTGACCCCTGTCGTAGATTCTTCAGTGGATCCTCCTGTTTCTGCAACTCAAGACATAGAACTGAACTACAGGTGGATTCAATCCGACACTTGGTCTGCAGACAAGCTGATCGTCACCGTCGGTCAGTTAAGAGCCGGGTTATCTTTTTCTCTGTACAACTCCTCTAACCCCGTCTTCCTAGAGATTCTGAATAAAATCCAGTGTGGGGTTCTCCAACTTTCTGGTAGTGCAATTCGCATCTCCAACAAGTTTAGAATTCGCTCAGAGAACGACACTTCGCAAGTTCCGTCCGTGGCCGAGGGGTACGATTCCCGCGACTATAATGTGGATTCTTTCGTGGATAATTATTCTGATAGGTTTACGAGCACGTGAAAGTATCAGGATAGGGGTATCGAGCTTTTCCGGAACACCCTCTCTGCTCCATCCAAAGCTCTTCTTATAGATGTGGATCCTCTCAAATCGGGACGAGATGACCGACTTCTCATTCTTTGTGACGAAGACTGGACGATGTTTCCTCTGGTGGTAGGGGGCCCTTAGTCTGGGGTGTTGATGAGAAAGGGATTCCTCGCGAGGGTCCTCTTCCCGAACATTATTATCTCGCCGGCTCCGATCCCTGGAAGCTTCGATGGTCCGTGCCAACTGAGGTACTGTATTGTCTCTTAGATTTTTATCTCACTTTGGACTTTGCTCGTTCTCATATCCCCTGTCCCTTTTATTCAGTACGAGATGTATGTTGTTGGTCTTCTCAAGGATCGCAAGGAAAGGGGTGTTACTGTTGAATCTCCTGCCTCCAAACAGGTATCCACTTTGCTCGTTACCTTCTTTTCCGCGACGCCACCTTAGATTCTAACACTTTACTTTTCGTAGGATGACATACCCCTTGTTGAGCAGCCTGCTTCTGGGCCAACTAAGGGACAAAAAAGGCGTGATCACACTCCGTCTTCCCCTTTAAAGCAGGTATCTTTAATTCGCTGAAAATTGCTACTTCATGTGTTACAATCCCGTCATCCCCTAATCGTTTTGAACTTTTTATTTCGCAGACTGGTACCTCTCATGTACCTCCTTCTGGCGAGCCTAAAAGGCAACGTAGGACTTTGGATTTGGCTGGTTTGCCCGCAGTCAGGAGTTCTTCCGTTCCTCCAACACACCATGGTCCTCCTAAGCATCAGACTTCTCGCTCTCATACAACTACTTCTCCCACGATTGTTGATCATCCCGTTCCTCCTCCTTTGGTCGTGCATCACGAGGGATCTCCTGAGAAATCTTCTCCTTGGTAAAAAGGGAAAGCAAAAGGTTTCTTCTGCGGTGTCTAACCCTCTTTATAATCCCGACATGAAGCTCGCGAAGATCCCTCCACGAGGTCTCGTGCCCTTGAATCTTTGGTGACTTTCAGTGCTGATGACTTTCTTTCTCAAGATTCATCCGTTCTTTTGAACGCCTCCATGAATTTGACTCTTCAATAACATTGTGCCTTAATGAACCTGGTGAGCCTTTTACACTTCTTCAACTGTATCTCCATAGTATTTCGAGACCTGTTTCTAAATTCCGATTCACCGGTTCGTAGGAAGTTCATCGTCACATGGCCATCTTAGTGGAGATTATGCTTGTCCGCGAGAAAATGAGGAAGGATGATGCTCAAATCAAGGCCTTGACGAATGAACTTAACGAAGAGAAAGAATACTCTAGCAATCAAGACAAGAAGATGGAGAAGCTTTAGAGTATGTTCCTTCAGAGTAGATCCATTTCTTGCCTTTTTCTTTATGTATGTTATTTTCTTATTTCGTATTTCGTCAATCTCGATGCATGAAACGTCAAATGGATGCCTCTGAAGCGTCTTCCTTACTTGAAGATATTCGTGCTTAAAAATTGAACCTCACAACTCAGAATGATTGCTATGTGACTGAAAATGAGATTTTGAATGAGAAGGTCGAGACCCTTTTCTCGCAAGTGGACCGTCTGTCTATCGATTACTCTCGTAATGAGGAATTGCATCATCATCTTCATGCCGAGAATAAAAACCTCAAGTTAGAGCTCCAGCGAGTCAATAACTCTCTTACCACTACGAGGAATCTTCATTCCTCGTCATTATCTTTAATTAAGATATTGGAGGAATATAAGGAACGCGTAATCAACAGGAAGAATCAAGTTGTGGTTGATCTTCGTAAATCTCGTAGCGTAATTACTGGTTTGAACGAGGAGATTGATTGTCTGAAGAAAAAGGTGAAATTTCTTCAGGCTCAACTAAAGGATTCTTCGCGCCCAAAGTTCGTTAAATCTTCTTCTCAAGTTAAGTCTGTTGATCTTCGTAAGAACAAGGGTACTCTCGTCATTCATCCCAACAAAGATACTTCGAATTCTGGTCATCGCAAAGGTTGGGACAATTCGTATCACGAGTTATGCGTTCAGCTCCGAGAGTCGAATCTACAGGTCTCCAGGCTAGATCATTTGTATTCTGATACCCAAGAGACTTTGAACACCACTATCTTACAAATAGAAGTTAGTTTTAGGTGCTCTACATAGTTATGGTTAGATCAAATTTCAGGTTTCTGATAAAATCTTATTTCGTCTTTGTAGAATCCGAAGAGCGTTACAAGAATCAAGTTCTTCACATTTCTCGTGAAATGGATGAGTCTCGCAACGAGGCTTCTCGCCTCAGAGGTGAAGTTAGGGATTTGAATGCTGATATCGATGATACAATGGAGGATTCTGCGAAAGTAGCGAAGTTATCTCGTAAGAATACCTAGAACTACCTGGTATCTCTCTTCAAAAATTTCTGCGACGAGCGTGGTATTCCTCATCCCACTTTCCTCTAGAGATATTCTCTGACGATGAGCAGCCAATCGACGACAGAATTGTCTCAGGCGGAGAAGAGAAGTTTGCTGAAGATGACGAGGATAAAAAGATCTTGGAGGCCAAGGTTGAAGAGGAAAATCCATTTGCTTCTACAAGTTTTCCCGGACAACCCCCAGATCCTGGTGCAGATACAGGTGTTAATCTTGGCGAAGCTGGTGGTGATATCCCCGAAATATCAGTCACCGATGGTATTCCTCTTCAGCAGCAATCTTAAATTTTCTTCTTCCATACTTTAAGTTTCAACCTTAGTTATTTCGGAAATAATTTCTCTATATGGGCGCTCCCAAGCTTGGGGGGCAGAATATCTTGGATCTTTTTAAATATTTTCGGTTAGTTTTCAAGTAATATGCTTTCGTTAAGCCATATCAGTATTGCGGTTTTCCAACAGTGTATCACACCTCCTCTCATCAAGTATATACTTGCTGAGAGAAGACTCAAAAGAATAATAAAATTTAAAGTATATACTTGCCTCTTATTCTTTTGTGCCTTCTCGAGGCATGAAATGGTTTAGTTGATATTTTGGCGAAGTAATTCTGGTTTGTCCCGCTCAGGCTTTGAATTTTATTACTTTCCCCGGTGCGTATTCTTATTTTGAGATCTCGCTTATGCCTCTCATGTTGTCCTTGTCTTTTGCTGCTTAAACTTTATTCCACTGTCTTATTTTGTTTGCCCTTGACTCTGTTACATATTTCATGATAATCTTGTCTCTGGTGTTGGCTTGTGTTTACCTCCGGATTGCCTTCAGTGTTACTTTGGGTAAAGGTTTCAATTCGGTTTCTTATTCATGTGTTTCTTTTCGAGCTCTTATTGCGCCTCCTAATTAAGGTCTTATTGCGCCTCATCCTTTTTGAAGGATCTTAATTCGACGAAGTATCATGCGCTTATTATTCTTTCAAATAATAATCCATCAACTTTGTTAGAGCATTGCTCGGTCGAACTCGCATGCGTTGCTATCTCAAGCATGTTTGTCAATGTTAGTGATCAAAACTATAAGTCTTGATTTCTAGCCTACATAACTAAAGGTCTCGGACTAGGATAAAAAGTGTAGTCGAGCTTAAGACTCCATGGAAATCATCATACAAGACGAAGAACTACTCAAGGAACTGGTGGATCTTCATCGATTAAAAGTTATGTGGAGACTTGAACTTATCTGTCACTCAAAAGTCTATCTACTCTATCTCCTACTCTTGAGACAAAAGTCGTGCTGATGTATAGACTTTCATTATACACATTTGCTATTTCGAGCCGAGTTTAACTCGCCTATCTATTTATAGAAATATGTGTTGGTAAGCTTTCGCTTTATCCAAATTCATCTTTACCTAGTGACGAAAGTCATGTTATGTTTCAATCGCTTTGAAAATTGCTCTGACGAAAAATGGTATGTGAATAACGACTATATAACGTCCTCTGAGGATGTTTCAATGATTGAAATGAGAGTTTAGATTACATAACCATTGGTAGGATATAAGAATTGTTGTGGAAACACTATACATGTATAAATCCTTATTCCATGAACCAAAGTTTGCAAACTTTGTTGATCAAGAGAAACAGAATGTGGCGTGAGCCAAGTCCGCGAACTGGCGGAAGTTCTCGACCCGAGAATTTCTGCTGGAGTTTGTGAACTGCTTCCGTGAGCTTAATTCCGCGTACACAGTCCGGGAACTTGAGCATGTTATATCTAAAATCGGTTGTTCTTGAACTCATGTTTATATAAACTAAGGAATGCTTTTGCAAACCGTGGGTATAAAGTTCATGAACCGATTCGAGTGAATCAAACCATTTTTGCTTCGATTGTGTCTTGTGTAGTTACATAAGATCTAAGAAATTGAACAACTCTCTAACTAGTTCATTTGAGTCATTTGAACTAGTTATGGTGAAGAAGAATATGGTGGATATGAAAGTAATCATATGGCTAACCATTTGGTTAAATAGTGTTGAACCAACAAATGTTAATGTTTGGGAACGGTTCGTAAAACCAAAATTGGACATTTCATTTATGTGTAACAAGCTAAGTTTTCAATCCAACGGTTGAGAAATATTAGCTTGAATCTAATCAGGTTATCATCTAACGGTGAATATTGAATGCTTTTTTACCAAGCTAACATTGATTGCAAACCCTGATTTGAAAGACTATATAAAGGAGAACTCTAGCAACTGGGAAACCTAATGCCACCACCTTACGTGTGATACTAGTTGCATAGCTAGAGTTCATTCTCCTTTAACCTTTGGTTTCTTCTTCTAAAACCAGGTTAACGACATAAAGACTTCATTGGGATTGTGAAGCCAGACTGATACTACTTTTCTTGTAGTTGTGTGATCTGATCTTGCATCTTCTATCGTTACGAGTACGATTGTAATAATTGGCTCGAGATTTATATCTCCGATAGGCAAGATAGAAAAGTAACCACAAACACTTCGTCTCATCGTTTGTGATTCCACAATATCTTTTTTCCCTGCGTCGATTAAGATTATTGTGAGGTGATTGATAATACTAGGCTGTTCTTCGGGAATATAAGTTCGGTTTATCAATTGGTTCCTGTTCACCTTGATATATCAAAATACGGAACAAAACTCGTAGGTATATTCGTGGGAGACGGATTTATCTATTACCATAGACTTTTATGTGTGATACATATTTGTTTATTAAAGTCTTCGACTTTGGGTCATAGCAACTCTTAGTTGTGGGTGAGATCAACTAAGGGAATCAAGTACGTAGAATCCTGCTGGGATCAGAGACGTAGGAGCATAGTTGTACCTTAGATCAGTGTGAGATTGATTGGGGTTCAACTACAGTCTAGACCGAAGTTAGTTTGGAGTAGGCTAGTGTCTGTAGCGGCTTAATACAATGTGTGTTCAATCTGGACTAGGTCCCGGGGTTTTTCTGCATTTGCGGTTTCCTCGTTCACAAAATTATGGTGTCTGTGTTATTTTTATTCCGCATTATATTAGTTTATATAATTGAAATATCACAGGTTGTGCGTTGTTCAACCAATTAGAATATCCGACCTTTTGGTTGTTGATTTAAATTGATTGACACTTGGATATTGGTCTTTGGTACCATCCAAGTTATCTCTCTTTGATAAAGACTCGCAGATTTCTATTTGCTTGAGTATATATCAAATCGAGAGATTGAGATATAAACTCTTTGATATACTTTTTATCTAGATTGACTCTGACTGTCTAGTTGATTCTCTAAAAAGTATATTGGATTTTGTCCATACAGATTGCTAAGCGAAATATTGAGTGTGGTTGTTGTACCCCCGCTTTTTCAATTGGTATCAGAGAAGACGTTCAATACCTTACAAGTCTGTGTTTGTGGCAATCTGAGTCTGAGGACAGAATCTCTTCTACGCATACCAAGATGTCTTCTAAAGCTTTTAACTATGCCAAATGTCTTGGGAATACCTCAAAGGATTACTCCTTAGCTGATTCTTCCGAATCCCAAGGTAAGAAGATTGTTCCATTTTGTGATGACATATCTCTTTTTCTGATGAGACATTGGGAACTATGGCAAAAGCTGAAATGAAGCTCACCAGAATTTCAAAAACTTCTACTGAGATCATTGATTTTCAGGATCATGATCAGCTCATTGATGAATTTGAAAAGTCTCTTGATCGAGAACATGAACTCTATAGCATCATTGAGTCCTTCTCTAAGAATATTGATAAACTTCTCCAAGAAACTACTCTACAACGTGAAAAGATTAGTGTTCTTGAGGATATAGTTAAGGAAGACTCAATTAGACAGAAATGTTTGATCGAGATGCATTCATCATAGCTTAACAGGCTTCGTCTCGAAAAAGAGAAACTAGAAGCATCTCTTACTCTAGCCAATAAACAGTCCAGATCCTTGGAAAAGGAAAACTCTGTCTTAAGGAGGAAATCTTCTGTAGAAACTAATTCTCATGGATTGCAATACATGAAGGATCCTTCAGAAGAAGTTTGTGTCAAGAAAGGTTTACATAAATTTCAATCTTCTCATATGGCTATGAAGTTAAAACAGGCGCCGTTTGTTGCTTCTCCTCTACGAACCTGTACTTTCTATGGGAAAAAGAATCACTATGCTATCCATTGTTTTTCCAGGAGGAAACAAATTTCTAAACTTCATAATTTACTTCTTTCCACTGTCAATGGAACATATAGTCAGTTGACTACTGCAGTGAATCACATGCCCACAGAAAACCAGAAGTCTTATAAATATGATCTCTTTCCTAGAAATCATCACATAGTTCAAATGCATTATAGTGGTATAAATTCTTGTGCTGCCGATAAAAGCATTACCTGTGTTTATAAGACTGGTTCTGGTAAATCTAAGTCTTGAAAATGGATTCCTATCTATTCTGATCCTCTTGAACCAGTTGCAAGAGGTCCTAGATTTATTCCTCAGAAAAATCCTTCTAACGGATATGTTAAACAGACCGTGTCTTACTCTTCTGAGATGAAAGACAACCGAAGAAAGGCGAAGAACACAAAGATCAAACTGTCAGATGATATATACAACTCTTTTCTCGATGATCATAGTGGGACTAAATTCCACTCTACCCCCTGACTCCAGGTATTCTTTTCCTTGTTTCTAACTTGAGAGGAGCAAGGAAATTTATTGAGAAATGCTCAAGTATGTCATATATTATTTCAGTTTCAGTTTTTGTGCGAGTTTTTGTACTAACAGTCCACAAACGTCCGCGTCCTCCTCTTGAGAGTTCTTAGGGTTTCCGAAAATAAGAGTTTCCTTCTCCTGTTTACATACACATATATATTACTCTATATTGTGTCTCTCCATCCCTAACAAAAAATTATATAGAGAACTATGAAAAATCTCAAGAGATTGTGCATCTTAATATGGAGGAATACTCTCAAGGACGTGAGTCAATTCAAGAGATGGTTCTAAAGAAGATGCTTGAAACAAAGGATCACAACTCCTGGATTGATGATTCTGTCAAGGATTTAATTCGTGTTCAGAACGATTCAAAGGTCGAGTTTGCAAATCTTTAACTGCAAATAAACCAACTCTTGGATGGTCAGACCAGAATCCTTGCTAATCAGAATATTCTGATATGCAATCAAAAGAATCTCATCATGGACTGCACCAAGGCTAAATAGCTTGCTCGGGTTGTTGACCGCAAAGTTAGTGTTCTAACTCATGAACATCGTGTGTCCACGGTCAAGAGAATAAAGAAAATCAGTGATACCTTCTTTGATGGATTCATTGAAAGATATGAGGTTCTCAACGAACTTTGATTTTCTCTTTTATTGCCTAGTAAATCTTCTATTTTTCTTGTTTTTGTTTAGAAAAATAACTAGAGTTCAGAATAGCCATTATTGTGTTTACACATAGCTATGTCCAACGTTTTCATCTTCAAGTTTTTTAGATTTATTGGTTTAAATTCTAAAATTATTTTGGAAGATGATTTTTTCAGTATTAATCTTTAAGGTTTTATATATTGCAATATTGTTATGGGATATGTGTGTTTGCGTCCGTGAACTATGATTATCCCATTCCTTGTCAAAAGTAAAGTCTTTCGTATGTCGATATTCATATGTTGATAAAAGAAGGAATAGACTTTTGACAAATACAAAAGTTAAGCATATATTGTCAATTATTGATGGAAGATAGGTTAAACTCTTTTGTTTTCAAGGATTATGTCTATTGAATGTCGTTATGCGAATAATGATGGAAAATAGAATGAATCCTTGTGTATTCCGCAGTAATTGATCTTCCCTGATCCATATTTTATGTATTACTGTGAGGCTCCGTAAAGTGTCTTATGTTGAGCGTTGAACGACCAAGTTGATTATTTTCATGATTAGCTATGTTGTTGTTCCGTAAGGTACTTTATGTCGAGCATTTTCAACTAAATTAACCATCTTGTTTGGTTATTTAGTTGTTGCTCCGTAAGTTTTCTTATGTCGAGCACGACCAATTAAATCGATTACTTTTGTGATTAGTTTGATTGTGTATTTCGATTAGATTAATTATGGGTTCTCTTGTGATTAATCTAATTGTATATCTTAAGTCTCCATAAGTTCACTTATGTTGAGCATTTGTCGATTAAATTAATCATGGATTCTCTTGTAGTTAGTTTAATTGAATATTTTGGATTCAAATTCATACTTGTATGTGATTTGCTATGTCCAAATAAATCCTTCTTTTCCTTCGAAATTAAGGTCGCTCTTGTTGTTCTCTCGTGAATGATATTTTATGGGGGAGAGTTCTTTTGAACTTGTGCTTAATTGCCAAATCTTTGTGGGGAGTGTGGCTGTGGAATATTTTAGGGGTTATCTTGTATCTTTACAAACTCCTTGATGAATGCATTTAGCTTCGACTTTATGATTGCATCTAAATAAGATTATATGCTTTTGCTTTCTTTTGGTCAAGAAATGTCTCTTTCGGAAATTTCATTAGGATCTCGTCCTTGTACCTTTGCCAATTTTATTGACAAAAAGGGGGAGAATTAATATGTAGTTCATACTACAAATACATATGGTTTTCGGATCATTATGTAAGGGGGAGTGGTTTCCATGTGATATGGAGTATTGACTAAGGGGGGAGTGATACATATCACCATAGTATTGTTGTTGAAGTTGTGATACAATTGGACTTTGACGTTGTGTAATGATACTATGACACTGTATAACAATGATTGAGGACTATTGTTTTCTTGTTGTTATAGCAACGGATTTTCAACAACGATGATACTAAACTTACAACCTTTGGGATCATTGGAGTACTTGGAAGTGACGAAGATTTCGAGTAATGTTGAAGATTAGGCATGTGGAATAGGAGCTACAAAATTTTATTTATTTATTTTTTGTATTCCATATGTATTAATAGTTTTGCCACTAAAATTGACAAAGGGGGAGATTGTTAGAGCATTGCTCGGTCGAACTCGCATGCGTTGCTATCTCAAGCATGTTTGTCAATGTTAGTGATCAAAGTCTTGATTTCTAGCCTACATATCTAAAGGTCTCGGACTAGGATAAAAACTATAGTTGAGCTCAAGACTCCATTGAAATCATCATACAAGACGAAGGACTACTCAAGGAACTGGTGGATCTTCATCGACTAAAAGGTATGTGGAGACTTGAACTTATCTGTCACTCAAAAGTCTATCTACTAAATCTCCTACTCTTGAGACAAAAGTCGTGCTGATGTATAGACTTTCATTATACACATTTGCTATTTCGAGTTGAGTCTAACTCGCCTATCTATTTATCGAAATATGTATTGGTAAGCTTTCGCTTTAGCCAAATTCATCTTTACCTAGTGACGAAAGTCATGTTATGTTTCAATCACTTTGAAAATTGCTCTGATGAAAAATGGTCTGCGAATAACGACTATATAACGTCCTCTGAGGATGTTTCAATGATTGAAATGAAAGTTTAGATTACATAACCATTGGTAGGATATAAGCATTGTTGTGGAAACACATATATGTATAAATCCTTATTCCTTGAACCAAAGTTTGCGAACTTTGTTGATCAAGAGAAACGGAATGTGGCGTGAGCCAAGTCCGCGAATGATCGAATTTTAAATAGTGGTAAATAAGTTTTTCGTTCACTCGGACTTGTTGAAATTGATTCTAGGCTTAAATATAAAAATACTAAAAATAAGAAATTATATACAAAATATGTCACGGGATGAAGAATTCACTGGGACTCAGGATTTCACTGCTTTCATATTCAAGTGGTTCAAAAATTAATCCTAGACATTTATCCCTCAAACAAAAGAAATATCAAATCTAATATTTTGCCAAGGATAGATTTCGTAAAACATCAATTGTAAATTACAAGCATAGTGTATCTAAAACACCTAAGACTAAGCATACACTATCTAACAAGATGGAAATTGAATAATAGAAATCATAAATCATTTAAAATCGGTGCAAAAATTAAATAAAAGAATTAATCAAATTACCACATTGATGGAATCCAGCTTCCTCCGTCATCCCAATGTTGGGATTAGCTCATTAGGTTGGAAACACGCTCGAAATATAATTTCATCGCTCAAAGTGTTTACAAATAATGAAAATGGGAGAAAATTATTAACGCAATCATTTTATTTTCTCTCCACAACTCTCCCCCTCAAATGTGCTCTCTAGATCTCTATTTATACACACAAATACACATTACTCAAATATATTCTTCCATAACTCCAAAATCTTCTTCTTTTTAATTAAAAATATCTTCAGGAATTTTTCCTTCTCTTTATTCTCCATATTTCTTTACTAAACTCATATCTTCTTTAATTCGCAGAATAAAATCCAAGATAAATCTTCCAAGGATATCTCTCTTGTTTAATACAAGATAACTTCCTTTTTCTTCAAATTCTTCATATTTATAAGGAAAGAAGATATTCTTATCTTAAAGATAATAAATCCTTTACCGGTGGAACCAAATTTCCCGCAAATATTCTTTTTGAATGTTGAAGATGAAGGGTGCCTCTTATCCTTCTGTTGGGGTGCCGATAGTAATTTGGGTGCTGAGAACAAATTTGGGCTGCACATAACCGCGGGTTCCCCTTAGCCAAATCTGAGGTCCGCTTAGCAAATGTCCTCCGAGGGTGCCTTTAGCATTTTTTTGAGCCGATTCTTCCAAAAACGTTTATTTTCCAAAAATACCTACAAACACACAAAACACCAAAATAAGTACAAAATCGAGTACCAACATAGAGAAAATTGAGGACAATTTAGACTCAAAAATGTGTCTATCAAATACCCCCAAACTTATTATTTGCTAGTCCTCGAGCAAATTTATTCTAGAAAATAAAGTCTACACTTAGCATGTGCAGCAAGCCGTTAAACCGCTAGGTGGCCCTAGCGGCGGAGTGTTGTCTCTGGGGGCTTTACCAGAGGTGTACCCACAAAACCTTCACTCCAGACCCTAGATATCTACGTAGAACCTTGGAAGGCACTAAAGAATATCCTTGGTTGGCATACTTATTGACTACAGGAGGAAGTACCCTGATGCGAAATTCCAATTGATGTACACGAGTTTGCACTTAATCATACTAAAATTCATATAAAGTGACAGAGCTCTACTCAGATAGTTTCTGGACATCATAAACCGGAGTCAACCAATCACATTGATAGATTAAGAAGATGGATGTAGAGAAAAACGTAGATGATGTTGACTAAGGTGAACCTATACTAATGGACAGAGATACTAGTCTGGACTAATATCAACACACTGGCAAATACAAGGGAACCAGTAGTCGATAATCCTAACTCTAGGTCAACTCACTGGCAAATACAAGGGTACCAGTGGTCGACTTTATTGTATTTATTCTGGTTGGTCTGGTCTTTTTTTTTTTTTTTTT
>NW_020623156.1:3229136-3236549 GCF_003573695.1 Papaver somniferum
TTTTTGTATCTCAGTCACTCTATTTCACCCTAGTAATGGTAAAAAGAAAAAAAGAAGTGATCAGGATTCTTTCGATGTTTACATCACGAGGATATGGCGAAACTACCATGTTTTCTTTTCTAACACCTAAGCTTCGTGCTTTTATGAATAGACTCTTCTAGATGTTTCCATCTAATCAAATTGGTTCCTCAACTCCTACAACCAAAATGTTCTCATCCACTTAGATTGGTTAGTGCAATCCTTAATAGGAATAAATTTCTAGGCTCTGGAGTTTATTTATTGCAACTACAAAGTTTGTCCCATACCCCAAACTTAAATCTAACATTGTCCTCAATGTTCTAAATACAAAATTAAAAGAATATGAACAAGGAGAAACTGTTACCATTTGAAGCAAAAGAGTTAAGGAAAGATATTACCGTGTTGCATGAGATTGGGTTACCTACCAAGAAGTGCTAAGTTTAAAGTCTTCAGCAGACATCAGAAGGAATTATTTACCTCATAGAATCATATAGAAGTAGCCGGGATAACTGTGAGTCTTCTGGATCAAAAAGTGCTAACCACAAGAAGATGAAACTGCAACAGACCAAGAAGATACCAAACATACCCTTGTTTAAGACAACTATATCTAGTTCAGGTTCAGGCTCTATAAAAGGGTCTAGATAAAATATTTTCATGGATTGCATTTCCTCATAGCTAAGATCCGATTCAGGTATTAGAGTCTGAAAAAACTCAACTAAGAACTTAGAAGCACATAACAACAACCTGAATAATTGGGGATCCTATAAGTCAATCAGATTTGACTTAAAAAGTTGACCATAATAATGGTCATTCTTAAGAAAATGTGTCGACCCTAATATCCTAAAGTAATTACGTTTAGTCTCAAAACTTAATAATTGACACATCTGAAACTTATACGTTCCCACAATTGGTTGAAAATTTTTTGGTGGGAAAACAAAGTCAATCTTGGTATCATAGCCTGGGATAACCACATCAACCAGAAGATGGGTTTCTAACAACTGAACTTCTTCCTGGACGTTATTAGGTTCGGGAGAACTAATATGACGGTAATCTGGCATAATGGTTGAGGTACAAATATCAAGTCCCAAGTGAGGGACCTTTCTAAGAGTTAAAGAACATGGATAATGATAATCACCCCCAAACTTAGGGCTTTCAGTGTCTCTAGAAAGACTAGTCACAACTTCCCTAATTTCAAGGTCATTAGATTCCTGAAAATGGTCAATTGATTTTTCTAAGTCTGGTTCATCCTCACTCATCTCTACGAGTTCCTTTTCTTTGTCTAAGACTAATGTTTCTAAATCGCTAGACTCTAAAACAATATTCTCAAAAGAAACTCGTTCCTCTAAACCATTATTAGCATCGTATTCAAAAGGAAATACTACATCGTCTAAAACGGGGGTATCTCTAGTCAAATCCTCGTCCTTTTGAATAGGTGAATAATTATTAAAATTATTTGGATTTGAACTAGAAATAATATTATCATTAAAGAGCTCATTGGGAGTAACAGATTCCTCATCACTATGCCTATATATTTCAGATTCTTCATCAATACTATCCTCATCACAGTCCTCATTATAATAACATGAAAAAGGTCGAACCTCATCAAAACCAGTAGTGTTACCAATTTTAACCTCGTCTTCTTGATTATGTGAATACAAACTTTCATTATTTTCAAGGGTGGTATTGGGAACACTATATTGGAATTTAAGACTATCTTGAGCAAATCTTTCCATAATCCTATTTGTACTTTCAGTAAATTGCTTGAGGGAATCCTCTAGAGACATCTTAGTTGTTTGCTTTACGAACTCTTCTGGAAGCGGAATATTATAAGTCCCTTTCATAAATAACTTCTGTGTTGACTCATTAAAACTCTTGAGAGACTCTTCTAAAGAAATATGAGGATTATTTTGCTCGTATGACCTGTGCGCATGTGGATAGTAATTGGTCTCACCATGGTATGACCCGTAACCTTCAAAAGTTTCGCGTTCCCAATCACTATTCACACTATGGTCATAAAAAGGATAATGTCCAAGATGCTCAGTCGGATAATCATTGTATTGGCTATACCAGTTTGACATCCTAACTGCAAGGGAATTCTAAACAAGCACAAAGAAGGCTGACTCGACCACAACAAGCCTATTTTATCTAGCAAACAAAATGAATGATGGCTCCACTTAGATTGTTTCTAGACCAGCTTCTAATCCTTCGAAAGGGAATTCGTTACAATTTAAGCAAACCCCTCTGGAATCAATCCGAGTCAAAGTAAGTTGAATAGAGGGCGAGGGAAGCTGCGTGGAGCTTTGATACCCAAGGCCTCACCGCATTACAAGGCGGCGCAGTCACGCATTCAACTCACAGAAACCATCATGAACTTCGAAGTACGCTTAAAAGAGTAACCAATATTTTTCGAATGACTTTCCTATTAAGCTCGTTACCCTATCGGTCTCGTTCTAGTCAGTATTTTAATCTTAGGTTCGCGTAGGTTACGTGTTCCTAAGGCAGGCAAGAAGGAAACGGTGATGAAATCCGAGTCCTTATCTTGATTTGGCCAGGCCTTGCCCTTTACTAGAAAATTAAATCCGATTTCAGGTCCTCAACATATATGCATACAAAATCATCCAGTAAACCCGCTGACAGGAGATTCGCCGGTGTTTAGAATTCTTACCTCCCGTTCTAGACAGGGGATGAAACGTTGAAGCCGACTCGGGCCACGACTCCTATGTCATGTACGAACCCGAGGGGCTGAGACAGTATCGTAACTGTCATCCTTCCCTGTGCAGTTTTATTTAACTCAACCCTTCCTTAGGGTTTAAAAATAATAATTTCCAAAAGTCCAAAAATAAAGTCCACAAATTAAAAAGTCCAAAAATAAAAATAAAAATTACAAAAAATAAAATCCTATTTACAGTTTCTAAAAAAAATAAAAAAAAATAATATACAAAATCTTCTTCTTCACTCCTTTTAGATTTCTCTTTTCTTTCCTTTTTGGGCTTTGCCTTTCTTTTTAGCACTTTCTCTTTTTCTTTAGCTTAGCTCCAAATCTGAAATCAAACAAAAATACCAAAACATGTAAAAAAGAACAAATAAAATAAAACCTAAAAACAAATCTATAAACAATTCCGCGTCGGCGGCGCCAAAAATTGATCGAATTTTGAATAGTGTTAAATAAGTTTGTCGTTCACTCAGACTTGTTGAAATTGATTCTAGGCTAAAATATAAAAATAAGAAATTATATACAAAATATGTCATGGGATGAAGAATTCACTGGGACTCAGGATTTCACTGCTTTCATATTCAAGTGGTTCAAAAATTAATCCTAGACATTTATCGCTCAAACAAAAGAAATATCAATTCTAATATTTTTCCAAGGATAGATTTCGTAAAACATCAATTGTAAATTACAAGCATAGTGTATCTAAAGCACCTAAGACTAAGCATACACTATATAACAAGATGACAATTGATTAATAGAAATCATAAATCATTTAAAATCGGTGCAAAAAGCAAATAAAAGAATTAATCAAATTACCACAATGATGAAATCTAGCTTCCTCCGTCATCCCAATGTTGGGTTTAGCTCATTAGGTTGGAAACACGCTCGAAATATAATTTCATTGCTCAAAGTGTTTACAAATAATGAAAATGGGAGAAAATTATTAACGCAATCATTTTATTTTCTCTCCCCAACTCTCCCCCTCAAATATACTCTCTAGCTCTCTATTCATACACACAAATACATATTACTCAAATATATTCTTCCATAACTCCAAAATCTTCTTCTTTTTAATTAAAAATATCTTCAGGAATTTTTCCTTCTCTTTATTCTCCATATTTCTTTACTAAACTCATATCTTCTTTAATTCGCAGAATAAATTCCAAGATAAAATCTTCCAAGGATATCTCTCTTGTTTAATACAAGATAACTTCCTTTTTCTTCAAATTCTTCATGTTTATAAGGCAAGAAGATATTTTTATCTTAAAGATAATAAATCCTTTACCGGTGGAACCAAATTTCTCGCAAATATTCTTTTTGAATGTTGAAGATGAAGGGTGCCTCTTATCCTTCTATTGGGGTGCCGATAATAATTTGGGTGCTGAGAACAAATTTGGGCTGCACATAACCGCGGGTTCACCTTAGCCAAATCTGAGGTCTGCTTAGCAAATGTCCTCTGGGGGTGCCTTTAGCAGTTTTTCGAGCCGATTCTTTCAAAAACGTTTATTTTCCAAAAATACCTACAAACACACAAAACACCAAAATAAGTACAAAATCGAGTACCAACATAGAGAAAATTGAGGACAATTTAGACACAAAAATTTGTCTATCAGCAAACTGGCGGAAGTTCTCGGCACGAGGATTTCTGCTGGAGTTTGTGAACTCCTTCCGTGAGCTTAAGTCCGCGAACCCAGTACACGAACTTGAGCAGGTTATATCTAAAATCGGTTGTTCTTGAACTCATGTTTATATAAACTAAGGAATGCTTTTGCAAACCGTTGGTATAAAGTTCATGAACCGATTCGAGTGGATCAAACCGTTTTTGCTTCGGCTGTGTCCTGTGTAGTTACATAAGATCTAAGCAATTGAACAACTCTCTAACTAGTTCATTTGAGTTATTTTAACTAGTTATGGTGAAGAAGAATATGGTGGATATGAAAATAATTATATGGCTAACCATTTGGTTAACTATTGTTGAACCAAGAAATGTTAATGTTTGGGAACGGTTCGTAAACCCAAAATTGGACATTTCATTTGTGTGTAACAAGCTAAGTTTTCGATCCAACGGTTGAGAAATATTAGCTTGAATCTAATCAGGTTTTCATCTAACAGTGAATATTGAATGCTTTGTTACCAAGCTAACATTGATTGCAAACCCTGATTTGAAAGACTATATAAAGGAGAACTCTAGCAACTCGGAAACCTAATCCCCACATCTTACGTGTGATACTAGTTGCATAGCTAAAGTAGATTCTCCTTTAACCTTTGGTTTCTTCTTCTAAAACCAGGTTAACGACTTAAAGACTTCATTTGGATTGTGAAGCCAAACCGATACTACTTTTATTATAGTTGTGTGATCTGATCTTGCATCTTATATCGTTACGAGTACGATTGTAATAATTGGCTCGAGATTTATTTCTCCGATAGGAAAGATAGAAAAGTAATCACAAACACTTCGTCTCATCGTTTGTGATTCCACAATATCTTTTTCGCTGTGTCGATTAGGATTATTTTGAGGTGATTGATAATACTAGGCTGTTCTTCGGGAATATAAGTCCGGTTTATCAATTGGTTCCTGTTCACCTTGATTTATCAAAAGACGGAACAAAACTCGTAGGTATATTCGTGGGAGATGGATTTATCTATTACCGTAGACTTTTCTATGTCATACAGATTTGTTTATTAAAGTCTTCGACTTTGGGTCGTAGCAACTCTTAGTTGTGGGTGAGATCAACTAAGGGAATCAAGTATGTAGCATCCTGCTGGGATCAGATACGTATGAGCATAACTGTACCTTGGATCAGTGTGAGATTGATTGGGGTTCAACTACAGTCCAGACCGAAGTTAGTTTGGAGTAGGCTAGTGTCTGTAGCGGCTTAATACAGTGTGTGTTCAATCTGGACTAGGTCCCGGGGTTTTTCTGCATTTGCGGTTTCCTCGTTAACAAAATTCTGGTGTCTGTGTTATTTCTATTCCGCATTATATTTGTTTATATAATTGAAATATCACAGGTTGTGCGTTCTTCAATCAATTAGAATATCCGACCTTTTGGTTGTTGATTTAAATTAATTGGCACTTGGATATTGGTCTTTTGTACCATCCAAGTTATCAATATTTGATAAAGACTCGCAGATTTCTATTTGCTTGAGTATATATCAAATCGAGAGATTGAGATATAAACTCTTTGATATATTTTTTATCTAGATTGACTCTGACTGTCTAGTTGATTCTCCAGAAAGTATATTGGAGTTTGTCCATACAGATTGCTAAGCGAAATATTGGGTTTGGTTGTTTTACCCCCGCTTTTTCAAACCTCGTTTTAACATTTGTTTTGAACCCCATCTCGTGACAATGTGACAGACCTAGCCATTCCCATGAATGTTAGCCCCATGACATTGTCGTCCTTTTTGGTCATGCAACTCCCTAATTTGGAGGGTGTCATCCCTTTATATTCCCCTGATTGCCCCTTCAAGTTGGTTAACCCTAACATGCATATTGGTCTCCTCCCATCCAGTTATTACGACATTCAGTTGTTTTCGTGACTTCTTACCCCCTTCGCCGATATGGCTCGTGGTTACGAAGTCACACCCTAAGTGGGGTTTCTTTGGGATCGAGTTCATCGTAGCCAAGACTTGTCATACAGACATGGCCGGTAACGCTCCATACGTACCAGGCACCCGCAGCTCAACCGAATACGTCGGCGCCTTGGTCATATTTATGCACCCCTTACCGAAGGCCATCAGAATAGGGACCCTCGGTGGATAGGTCTTATCATTGCCCCTAGCTTATCTTTCTGAGAGTTGTTCACGGCGTGCGTTAGGACTTGACTCTTGCACTTTCCTGCGAACTAGGGTGCACGCCGTGGATTCCCAGCCTTCTTAAGCGAAGGTTTTAAGTTTCCCTAGTGTTGATGGTGGTTTTTAGACAAGGGGTAAAACCGTAAAACCTTACGCATAGCATGACGTCACCGGTGACGCTAAACACATTTATTAGAACATTTAATGCACTTATGTAAAAAATTACCAGGGTATCTTTTTTCAAATGCTAAACTAGGGTTTCGAAACACAAAACCCTAAGCCGAACAATCGCTACGCATCATGGCAACTATGCCAAAACCAAAGCCGCACAATCGATGCGCATCATGGCAACTATGCAAAAACCAAAGCCGCACAACCGCTGCGCATCATGGCAACTATGCCAAAACCAAAGCCGCATAATCGTCGCGCATCATGGCAACTATGCCAAAACCAAAGCCGCACAATCGCTGCGCATCATGGAAACTATGCCAAAACCAAAGCCGCACAATCGCTGCGCATCATGGCAACCATGCCAAAACCAAGTCGCACAATCATTGCGCTTCACGGCAACCGTGCCAAATTTGAGCTGCACAATCATTGCGCCACACGCGCCATTGGCACATGCCAAGCGACGCTTGCGACCTAGCATTCCAAGCCGTGCAAACCTAGGGCCAAGCGGCCATACGCGCCATTGGCACATGCCAAGCGACGCTTGCGACCTAGCGTGCCAAGCCGTGCAAACTTAGGGCCAAGCCGCCACACGCGACATTGGCACATGCCAACCGACGCTTGCGACCTAGCATGCCAAGCCGTGCAAACCTAGGGCCAAGCCGCCACACACGCCATTGGCACATGACAAGCGACGCTTGCGACCTAGCATGCCAA
>NW_020623156.1:3236847-3264273 GCF_003573695.1 Papaver somniferum
GCACATGCCAAGCGACGCTTGCGACCTAGCATGCCAAGTCGTGCAAACCTAGGGCCAATGCCAAGCCGTGCAAACCTAGTGCCAAGCCGCCACACGCGCCATTGGCACATGCCAAGAGACCCTTGCGACCTAGCATGCCAAGCCGTGCAAACCTAGTGCCAAGCCTCCACACGCGCGACTGGCACATACCAAGAGACCCTTGCAACCTAGCATGCCAATCCGTGCAAACCTAGGGCCAAAGCCGCTACGCGCGCCACTGGCACATGCCATGCAACACTTGCATTTTGGCATTGCCACCTGCACCCGACGCGCAACCTATAACCAAGGCATTCCACACAAGCCATTGGAACATACCATGCGACCCTTGCACTTTGGCATGTCACGCCTACATCAAAGGCCACGATTCCTCTCAAGATGCAAAATCTCGACCGTCGAAGGTCGCCATTGAGCCATCACATCTCTCAATCTCAACTTATCAAACACCAGCGACACGCTACACGTTTTCCACGAAAACACTCGAGACACCAATACATGTCACAAACTGGGGGATGCTCTTTAGGGTTTTGGTTTGGTGGTTTACAGCGTGCGGCATACACAAATGCCCGTTTCAAGACAATGTATTAAGAATAAAACGGTTAGTAAATGCAGGAAGTAGTGGTGAAACGCTCTTTCAGTATGGAACATCAATTCCATCAAATTCCATCAATACCAGGAATTACCACCTCTTCCCATTTAACTCATCCGTGTTTTTTTTTCTTACGAGGCCAAAGTACGTTTCACTTAGACTTGTATAAATAAGTCTTACCTATTTCCACCAAGACAATAAGTTTTTGGTCAGGAGAAATACAATACTCAGAAAGGAAACTTTGCTAGCTTTCCCAAAAGCTTTCACCTTCTGATACAAGTCAAGTAATACTCTTCCAGAACTGTTCTGGTCTCAACACTCTTTTCACTTCCCTCCCTAAACCATCCCTTATCCTCCTCTTTGTGACCGAAGCAAATCCGGAACGACCATTTCTTGGTTTAGGCCGGAGTTGTACAGATTTATCTATCGAATCTAAAGTACTCCCGTGAAGTACATTTTTTTAGGGTTTAAATCTGTTTCTCACTCACTTACAGGAATTACCAAAATCGGCAGAAACGATTTTCACCCATAAACAATTGGCGATCACGGTGGGAAATTAATCTTTCGGTTGAAATATCAGATCCTAGATTTCATTCTCTATTCTAGATTTCAGAAGATGGTCGGTATTCAGACTGTCTCTACAAACTCAAATCCCACTCAGGCGAATGACGGTCTTTCCGCTCCAGCTAATGGCGCAACCAACGGAGAAATACCAAGACTGGTCGATCTGGCACGAGCTCAGGAGATCCATACCAAGAACATGGACCTGATGAAGGAAGCAATCAACAACATACTTGACTTCCTCATCAGTTTGACGTCGGAATTAAGTGACTCACGCTTCCAAGAAGATCAAGGACCGGGGACTAGTATCCCAAACGAACATTCACAAATCAATGATTTTGTCACTAAATGGAAGCCAGTCGACCAGGAAGCAACCTCACTGGTGGAGAACTTATACGAACTGCTGCACCTCTCCAAGGATCAGCGGGTAGAGACATTCTCCACTATAAATCAGATATCATTGAATGTGTCTCTGGTTCCTTCACACGTGGGGACTTCGAGGACACCAGAGATATCCATCAACAATATTGTGTTCACCGATGATGACATGATGGTAGAAGAAGGTCATAACCGAGCCCTACACGTCACGACTCTCGTCAGGAACACGGAGTTCCGAAGGGCACTCATCGACACATGAGCATCCTCCAATGTCATCACTCTTGGAACGCTCAAGGCTTCCAGGGTGCAGCCTGGCGAAGTCATACGACAATCTACTACGATGACAGATTTCGAAGGTAACCAAACCAGCACGTATGGGTACATCAATTTGGAGTTGACAGAAGGACCAATCCGATCCAATGTGAAATTCGAAGTGATCGAGAAAGAAACAGATTACCACATGATACTAGGAAGACCGTGGCTACACGAACACAAAATCATTCCTTCAGCATACCACCAGTGTCTAAAAACTGTGCTGAACGGGGAAGTTGTTCGTATCTCCACATCATTATCTCCCTACGCGCCAATCTATTGCGTAGAGACGTTTGAACCAAAGAAGGGTTCACGAGACTGTAGATGGGGAAAAACGATTTGCTGGTTTTTAAGGAATTGAGGAGACGACCGTACGGAGAAGACTCCTCGAACCGAGCGAAATGTTAAACCTCACACAGATGCACCGCTGCAAAGGGGGTGCTTTAGATTCGAGAGATCAATCTGTAGTACTCCGTCCTAAATCAAGACAATGACCATTCCATAGTAAATTCGGTCACAAGAGAGGATGAGTTGATCTGTAGGAGGGAAGCTGTGAAATGTGTGGAATCAAAGGTAATCAAAGATTGTGGGTGTGTGCATTCTGAATATGATAAGCTCTGATGATTGAAATTGCTCAATTGAGAGTAGTTGCTCAATTGATGAGTTGATGATCTCGTGTTGTCGATGAGACGTGAGATTGATGATACTGTTGATGCGATGATTCAATCATGATTCAAAGACATATTTATATTGCTGGAATTTTAGACACCATGACCCCATGAAGTGTGACAGTTGATGGAATCAAGGAGTGGGGAAGTGGAGATCGTGTTTGAAACCAGTTGCTCAACGTGTGGAGACTTGGTCGATTTTCCACCCACTACCTCGTGAATTCCTTCAACTGATTGCACGACTTTCTCACATTCCATTGTGTGTTTGAACACCCGTGTCGTAGACCTCCAGATCAAAACTCTAAGTGATATCCCCCCAAAGTGACACGATTGACGTCTCGTGGTATGTTAGTCAATTGATGACTTCGTGGTTTGATGGGACGATAAGTCCATGTAGTTGCTGAGTTGAACATGATGTTCTGAAACTCATGAGTTGAACATGTCATGAGACAGAGGTATAGTTCTTACGATGAAGTGAGAAAGTATTGCTCATTCGATGGATCGTTGAATATTGATTGTTGAACCAATATTCCTTGGTTTGAGCAAATATTTATCATCTGAGCAAGTGTTGCTCATGTGATGAATTGTTAAATATTTGATCGTCTGAGCATGTGTTGCTCATCTGATGGATTATTGGCAGCGTACCAAAAATATTAATTAGAATACTGGTCGTTGAACCAAGCATAATTAATAAAATTAATGACCATGAGGTCATCGTAAAATTATTAAGGTTGGAATCTGGAATGATGATCCTTGGATTCAGAAACCCTAATTTGATCAATTGATGATCAATTCATGGTTCGTCAGAAGTTTAACCATGGGACGAAGGAGGGAGATGGCAATGTTTTTGATTGTCGTTGTTTTTTTAGTAAATAGGATTCGAACTCTAAGACTTGCTAAGCTTAATTTTAAAGGAATAAAATAGAGAGTTACTGGGTCTAGGATTCGGCCAAACTCATATCAATAGGTTCAATTATTCATTCTCAAACAATTATCGCTCGACAAATAAAACAACATCGACTCTTATTCTTGCCAAGGTAGATTTTCCAAACATTAGTTATAAATCGTAAGCATGGGACATCAAACATATAAGCAAGCCTGACCCATCTAATAAAATAATAACTAATTTTTCCAAATCATAATTCTATTTTAATTAAATGCAAAATTCAAATAGAAAATAAAACAAATTCACCCATGTATGAAGTCCGGCTTCCTCCGTCGACCCAGTGTTGGGGTCTAGCTTCTCATGATGAAAACACACTCAAAAAATATAATTAATAGCTCAAATGGTGTTTACAATGGTGAAAATGAAGAAAAATTAAACGCAACAATTTTTCTCTACCAAAACTCCCCTTCTTTTTCTCCTGTTTGGTCCTATTAGCACCCTATTTATACACAACAACCCATTACTCAAACATCTTTTCAAAATATTCTTCCATAACTCCACCAGATCTTTTCTTTGATGAAAGATATCTCAGGAATAAATTCTTTCTCCATTATCACACATCTTACTCTATTTACTAGAATAAAATCCTAGGGATATTATTATTTTTTTATTTATAAATAAAACCACAGATTTTCTTTCTCCTTTTCAAATGAAGAAGAAGAGGGTCCCTCTATCCATTTGTTCATTTGTTGGGTGTCTTTAACAAGTTGGGTGACCGTATCTGAAATGATGGGTGCCTTTATCAGTTCCTCTGGCTGCTTTTAACACTTTTTCGATCTATTTTTCCAAAAGAGCTTATTTCCTTGAAAAGACTTAAAATAAGTTTATTAGTGATAAAATGAGTCCTAGCTAATGTAATTATGGGTGAAAATGCGTCGCACTTTCGTGCTTATCAAATTCCCCCACACTTACATTTTGCTAGTCCTCGATCAAAATAGAAAACTGACCCGCTACACAGCTGGTCATATAATAAGAGACATAGAGATACCCGCTACACAGCTGGCCATAATTTTTTTTTTTAAGACCTTCTACACAGCTGGTCATATAATGCAAGAACAAAGAAAAGACCCGTTACACAGCTGGTCATAACCCTAACAATCATTTTTTTTTTGAGACCCGCTACACAGCTGGTCATAACGTGCAAGGAAATTCCTGAAAAAGAAAAGTAAAACGTTAACCACTCCCCCACACTTAAACATTACATTATCCTCAATGTAATTGAGTCATCCAATGCAAAATTTAAGATGAGAAATCCATTAGATGAAAAAAAGTAAACGAAAATATAAAAATAAACATAAAATAAAATACACCTACTGGAATGTACAAAAAAGGATCCCCAAAAATTAACAACCTGAAAATTTGGGGATCGACCCAAAATACAACATTTGTAAATGACAGCTTCACACTTATGTTATAACGATGCGGAGACACTGAAACTATCAAAAACAAAGATTTACCCCTAAACCAAGTTTTTACTGCACAAGGAAGTGCATAGAGAACAAAATATGGGGATACTATTGGGGCTGGGAAATTGTCAATTGGCTCATGCACGGTATTAGAAATAGGGACGTCCTCTGGGTATTTGGATGCAAAGTATTCCAACAAAAATTTTGAAGCACATAATTCTAATCCTAAATTAGGTAACTTTTGGAAGTCTATGGGACTAAAAACAACCTCTAAGTTGGTTCAAAGATCTTGCGAGATAGGTTCTTCTAATAAATTAGACGAGTCATCTGCACAATCATTCACAGGGTCATCTATATATTCAGTATGGGACAGAGAGTCACTACATGATTCATCATCATCATCAACAAATAATCTTTGACATTCAAGAACTCTCAATCTTTGTTCCAAACTAGGTGGTGTGTGTTTATAATACTTTTCGTATATCTCTAAAGGAGATTCTTCACTTACCGCATGTGGATCAAAAACTCCATATCGTTGCCAATGCATGTATTCACCAAGCGTCATCCCAGATGAGGTTTCCTGATAATTTGAATTTCTATGCATATATTCCGCCAGCGTCATCGTAGATGGCGTCTCCTCAGAAGAAGTCATCATCCTCAAAAAGTCCCTAAAAACAAATACAAAAAGAAACGCATAAAAAGGAAAAAAAAAATCTAAAATGAAATTAAAATACTGTACAAAACAAATAAAAATAAACCTAAAAATTAATCTAAAAACAAATCTGCGTCGTCAGCGCTAAAATGGTAATGTTTTCGATTGTCGTTGTTTTTTTAGTAAATAGGATTCGAACTCTAAGACTTGTTAAGATTAATTTTAAAGGAATAAAATAGAGAGTTACTGGGTCTAGGATTCGGCCAAACTCATATCAATAGGTTCAATTATTCATTCTCAAACAATTATGGCTCGATAAATAAAACAACATAGACTCTTATTCTTGCCAAGGTAGATTTTCCAAACATTAGTTATAAATCGTAAGCATGGGACATCAAACATCTATGCAAGCATGACCCATCTAATAAAATAATAACTAATTTTTTCAAATCATAATTCTATTTTAATTAAGTGCAAAAGTCAAATAGAAAATAAAACAAATTCACCCATGTATGAAGTCCGGCTTCCTCCATCGACCTAGTGTTGGGGTCTAGCTTCTCATGATGAAAACACACTCAAAAAATATAATATAGCTCAAATGGTGTTTACAATGGTGAAAATGAAGAAAAATTAAACGCAACAATTTTGCTCTACCAAAAATCCCCCTCTTTTTCTCCTGTTTGGTCCTATTAGCACCCTATTTATACACAACAACCCATTACTCAAACATCTTTTCAAAATATTCTTCCATAACTCCACCAGATCTTCTCTTTGATGAAAGATATCTCAGGAATAATTTCTTTCTCCATTATCACACATCTTGCTCTATTTGCTAGAATAAAATCCTGGGGATATTTATTTATTTATAAATAAAACCACAGATTTTCTTTTTCCTTTTCAATAAAAACAAACTCATCAATATATTATCTCTTTTAACTTCAAGATATGAAAACTTCTTGTATAATAGGCAACAAGATAACTTTTCCATAAATCTTTGAGATCACCCATAAATTATGTGAATCTGTTTCAAATGAAGAAGAAGAGGGTGCCTCTATCCATTTGTTCATTTGTTGGGTGTCTTTAACAAGTTGGGTGACCGTATCTGAAATGATGGGTGCCTTTATCAGTTCTTATGGATGCTTTTAAAACTTTTTTCGATCTATTTTTCCAAAAGAGCTTATTTCCTTGAAAAGACTTAAAACAAGTTTATTAGTGATAAAATGAGTCCCAGCTAATGTATTTATGGGTGAAAATGCGTCGCACTTTCGTGCTTATCAAATTCCCCCACACTTACATTTTGCTAGTCCTTGATCAAAATAGAAAACTGACCCGTTACACAACTGGTCATATAATGAGAGACATAGAGATACCCGCTACACAGTTGGTCATACATTTTTTTTTTAAGACCTTCTACACAGCTGGTCATATAATGCAAGAACAAAGAAAAGACCCGCTACACAGCTGGTAATAACATGCAAGGAAATTCATGAAAAAGAAAAGTAAAACGTTAACCACTCCCCCACACTTAAATATTACATTGTCCTCAATGTAATTGAGTCATCCAATGCAAAATTTAAGATGGGAAATCCATAAGATGAAAAAAAGTAAACGAAAATATAAAAATAAAAATAAAATAAAATACACCCACTGGAATGTACAAAAAAGGATCCCCAAAAATTAACAACCTGAAAATTTGGGGATCGACCCAAAATACAACATTTGTAAATGAAAGCTTCACACTTATGTTATAACGATGCGGAGACAGTGAAACTATCAAAAACAAAGATTTACCCCTAAACCAAGTTTTTACTGCACAAGGAAGTGCGTAAAGAACAAAATATGGGGATACTATTGGGACTGGGAAATTGTCAATTGGCTCATGCACGGTATTAGAAACAGGAACGTCCTCTGGGTATTTGGATGCAAAGTATTCCAACAAAATTTTTGAAGCACATAATTCTAACCCTAAATTAGGTAACTTTTGGAAGTCTAGGGGACTAAAAACAACCTCTAAGTTGAGTGAAAGATCTTGCGAGATAGGTTCTTCTAATAAATTAGACGAATCATCTGCACAATCATTCACAGGGTCATCTATATATTCAGTATGGGACAGAGAGTCACTACATGATTCATCATCATCATCAACAAATAATCTTTGACATTCAAGAACTCTCAATCTTTGTTCCAAACTAGGTGGTGTGTGTTTATAATACTTCTCGTATATCTCTAAAGGAGATTCTTCACTTACCGCATGTGGATCAAAAACTCCATATCGTTTCCAATGCATGTATTCACCAAGCGTCATCCCAGATGAGGTTTCCTGATAATTTGAATTTCTACGCATATATTCCGCCAACGTCATCGTAGATGGCGTCTCCTCAGAAGAAGTCATCATCCTCAAAAAGTCCCTGAAAACAAATAAAAAAGAAACGCATAAAAAGGAAAAAAAAATCTAAAATGAAATTAAAATACTGTACAAAAAAAATAAAAATAAACCTAAAAATTAATCTAAAAACAAATCCGCGTCGGCGGCGCCAAAATGGTAATGTTTTCGATTGTCGTTGTTTTTTTAGTAAATAAGATTCGAACTCTAAGACTTGTTAAGATTAATTTTAAAGGAATAAAATAGAGAGTTATTGGGTCTAGGATTCGGCCAAACTCATATAAATAGGTTCAGTTATTCATTCTCAAACAATTATGGCTCGACAAATAAAACAACATCGACTCTTATTCTTGCCAAGGTAGATTTTCCAAACATTAGTTATAAATCGTAAGCATGGGACATCAAACATCTATGCAAGCATGACCCATCTAATAAAATAATAACTAATTTTTTCAAATCATAATTCTATTTTAATTAAGTGCAAAAGTCAAATAGAAAATAAAACAAATTCACCCATGTATGAAGTCCGGCTTCCTCCGTCGACCCAGTGTTGGGGTCTAGCTTCTCATGATGAAAACACACTCAAAAAATATAATATAGCTCAAATGGTGTTTACAATGGTGTTTAATTATCTATTATTTTCTTCCCTATTTTGCATAGGTTCATCGTTTCGTTCTCGTTCGTGCGGTGACTGTTAGTGTATCGTCGTTGAATACACTTTCACCATTTGAACCGGGGCTTACTTAGAGATAGCTCAGACGCCCGGTTGTTGGTTATTTATTACTAATTGTGGAATTTGGTGGAGAATAGTTCACAAAACTGAGTAATAAGATGTTTATTATTAATTCATATGATCATCTGAGGATTCGACTACGAATTCAGAATAATAAAGTGAGCATTACCATTCCATGGGATCGTGGATTCGACCATAGAATCAGAGTAATTAAGATTTATCTATTACCATTTATGAGACCAGTTGTGGATTCGATCATGTAATCAGAGTAATGAGATAATATAGTTATTGCTATTCTATGAGATCAAGTCGTGGATTTGATCATAGAATCAGAACAATTGTTTATTTCCATTCCATGGGACCAGTCGTGGATTCGACCATGGAATTCGAACAATTGTTATTTCCATTCCATGGGACCAGTCGTGGATTCGACCATGGAAAATGAGCAATAATAGATTATTCTGGGAATTCAGTAGTGAATGTCACGACAGAATTAATCTTAATTAGAAATAATTAACTTTGTGGCTCTATAGTAGCAGAGCAAGATGTCTAGGAGCATTAATTATCCCGATATGATCTTGTCGGTAAGTCATATCCTTTATATAGTCAGGTTAAACTCGTTGTTTGTTCCCGAAGACGTTATCACTTTGTACTAGCAGAGCAAGCTGTCTAGGAGCCGTCCATCTCGTGATACTATATAGAAATAATCACTGAAAGTGTTCAGTATTCATGAGATATGCCGTTGTCCAGTCGTGAGACTACATATCTACATGTACTCTGAGAGAAAGTACTCTCCGTTGAGAATTCGATGAGAGACCCGTGTCTCAATACTCACGTCTTATTGCTGGATCAGAGCTTCGTATAATTATGAGTTTACGATTTTATCCCTTGTCGAAAATCCACCATCTACATTAATTCCCCTGCTTACTGTGGAAAACTGTGTTCCTCAATCAGCATTAAATGGTGATTTTCCGGCCATGAATAACAATACCAGTAATTGAACTTAGTCGTAAGTTGAGACGTTACCGGATTTAGAGAGCATGAGCAAACCACAACTTGATGAAGGCTTCAATGTCATGATTGGAGTGTCGTTTGATGAGCATAAATTGGTATTGAACCACTGGTTTGGACGAAGAGTCCGTGGTCGGTTATGATTAGCGGGTCGGCCCCAAGAAAGGAATTTGTTTTAGCGCAGATGCTCGTTCGTTCATTTTTGCAGACGCTGATGTGAGCATCTTTATTCCATGATTAGTTGGTTTGCTGAATCCTGCGCTTTGTATAAATGATGCGCTGAATGTTATGCATCTGTCACAGCCACTTTGCAAGAATGACTGACTCCCATGATGACACTTTCAAAGATGATGTTTCCAGGGATGACATCTCCGCGGGTGTAACTTCAAGAAATGGTACTTCTGGGACCTTTGAGTGATGGTGAGAGATCCTTCATACTGAGTTGTACTCCTGGTTATTTCATCAACTATACCACAGGATGATCATGTAGTGAGGTTTCAGATCAATGTAGACTCCTCAGAAATGGAATAAAGTCTTCGGGGCGGAGCACCCAGAAGTAAGGACTACAGGATGTTAGCAAATGACGTGCAGTCCCCAGCCGTTTCTTTGGTGAGTTTTTAACGCTCCTTGCGTCATGACTTTTTCCTGCCCGTGCAATTAGGATCATGAGACCAAGGTTTTGTTATTTATTTTCAGACCTTTTCTCCATCGATTGACGGTCTTCAACTTGTTCCCAGGCGAACAATTCAGGAATCCGATGAAGAAGTCGATGTAAATATCTCTTTCGTGCAGGTGATCGCGGCATCTCCTTGAATAATAATATTTTTTGTTGATGAATCCAGGAAGAAATCATTGTAGATAAGAATCATGTTGATGAAGCGCACTCTTCTTTGGGAGATGGGAATATGGAGAATTCCCGAAATCCCAAACCCAATGGAGATAGCGCTGTTGACAACAGAGATTCTGGCATCGTCGAGCCTTCAAATGATTTAGAGACTCTCTTAGTAAGTATATCTCCTGTAATTTCTTCAAAGAAGTATGATATCGCTGATTCCTGAATGAATGAATGAAAATCCATGTGAATTTATGGATAACTTTGCCGAAATACGTCACCGGAAAATTTCAGACTTCAGATTTTACTAGAAACGCTGTAGAATCTTCGTCCGAAGTCGGAGTTTCGCGGTTTGCATATGTATCTTCAAGCCCAGGAAATTTACAAGCTTTGTCAAAGAATATCTTTGAAGTATGAGCATGTTTAGGGCCTGAAAAAGGCGAAATAGTGAACTTCCAGGAGACCTTCAGAACTTTTTCAGATGGCATGTTGCTCCATGTTTTAGCCACATCTCTTTGCTCGTTCATCGGATTGTCATGAAATTTTGAGAAGTTGTAGAGGACATCCATACGAAGAGAATTATATATAACCCATATTCAGAATCCTCGTAGATTGATCCCAGTTCGTCTTTTAGTACAGGGCAGAGTACAGTTTCTTCAGACGAGGTTACCGTAAAACGTATTTTCATGACTTTCATGCTATTTGCTCGTGCCTTGAGTGTATAATGATTAATATTGATAATGTTGGATTGCTTGTATGATGTATTTTATGATCTCATTTGGTTTCAAGCTTAAATGACTCTAACCTCATGTAGGTGCCAAATACCGAAGTTGAGGATAACTCAAACTGCCCTGAAGTTATTGATGAAGAGACAACCATCTCTGCACTTCAAGGCCATGAGAAGGTTGCCATTGAAGTCTTGGAAACTCAGATGGTTTCTTCTTCAGTGATAGAAGAAACCGAAACACCAGTAGAGAATACTGAAGAAACTGTTGCCCTGGAGGCTGCTCCAGTAATCGAGAACCGTATAGTGGTGCATGAATATCCAAGTGCAGGAGTTGATTTTAATCCTCCGTTCGATGCTTCACTCCCGTATCATGAACTAGCTGGCAGATTCAGCGTTCCCATTGGATATGCAGGCTTGTACGAGAAACCGTGGAAGATGTATGGGCACATCGTCGTTACCAAGGATCCGGAGCATAGTTATTTCTTTGATTGGGAGTACAACTTGAAGAAATCTGAAGAACTTTGATTCAATCTGAAGTGGATTCGTCAAAAGATTGATGCTATAAGGAAAGCGGTGGAAGGTGACACTTCTTTCACCACCAGTGATGCGGTGTTGAAGAAGATGGATGAAGAAAAGCAGAAATCTTATTTTGCTGAGTTTTTTTAGTTTTATTTCCATGATATCTTGAACCTTGGACTTCTGAGAGATGTGAGGTTTTATTCTGGTCTTGATTTCTTGATCGGATTTGGATTGTGAAATCGATCATCTTGACAAGTGGACCGTCAGTCCCCAGTATTTTGTTAAGTATCTCCCTTTCGTTTTCCCTTCTTCTGGTGAGACCTAGATAGAGGACCCGGGTAGAAAATTGATGTAAAGACCTAGGTGGTCGAATTTGGAGGTACCTTGATGAAGGATTTAGCGGAAGGACCTGGTGGACACCGATCGACTGTGGAAGTTATGAATCCCGTCTAAAAATTGTTGTTTGTATGTTGTACGCTCAGGCAGTTGTAGGAACCTTATACGACGTCGGAATCTGACGATTGACCCCAACTTTCGAAGCTAAGAGACAGAGGAATCATATGCAACCATAATGCTTAAGTTTGGAGATGTCTAGGGAAATAAATAAAGTATGAACTTTCATAACTTGTAATTCCGTGCAAATTTTCAGATTTCATAGACCTGACAGTAAATGCCGTATCTTTCAGCTCGTATGTCTGATTGATGCGCCCTTTTGGTATGTTGTAGAAGAGACATAGACGAACATATTTTGTTGAGGAAGCATTGTCCCATTCCTAACCCATTATTACGTTTTTGAAAACCCATGGCTTGGAGTGTGTTTTATCTCATTTATAGAGGTGATGAGAACATCTTGTAGAAGACTTTGGATTATGCCCACCAGTCGTGCCAGCTTTGGGAAGACTTTCATGTGAGCATGTTATCAGGTCTGCACATCTTGATATGAATCATTGGTCTTAGAGAAGTCCGCTTCATGTGTAACACTTCAGAGAATGATTAGTTGATGAATCCCTGAGGATGTTGCTCCTGAGACCGTTGTTGGTGCTGAAACCATGAATGATTACGCTCCATAGATCCTTGTCGATGCTGAGACCATGGATGGTGTTCCTCTAGAGATTATTGTTGATGCTGATACTATGGTCGAAGTTGCTCCAAAGACCGAAAAGGCTAGAACCATGATTATAGATATAAACTTTGCTCCTTCATCCAGTGAGCCTTTTACATTCATGAACTAGTTGATGAGTTGAGCATCCGTAAGATGAAGGTGTACTGAGAGTTCAACCTGAATGCTTCTAAAAGCATAACTTTACCACGATCTGGCTTTGTCAGTGAGTCAACATTGTTGCGGTAGATAGCATGAGCATTTTTCATACTGGATGTGATTGGTGAAGCGAGAAAGTTCCTCAATCATGCAGGGGATTGTGATGTAGAGAAAACCCGTTGATGAAGTTCTACGGAATCACCTCAGGTTGCCCAGTATATATTGAAGGAGTTAGTTCCATCCATGTATGAATGATTTTGCATATGCATCAGAAGTCTTATCATGGGAAAATGAAGACTTATTGTTTAGTTACACTTTGATCGTGCTGGTGTTGAATCAATGTGTCATCATCGAGATATTTGTGTTGAAGCTGTACTCTTTGATGGGAGTACAATTTGATAGATTTTTTAGATGCTTGAGTGTTGAAGAGTATATTCCTTAAGTATCGAATATCTTAGGGGTTTGATCGTCTCGGACCTGGAGTATCTTCTGTTGATTCAGCATCCCTTTCGTTGCAGTAGTGGGATTCGACACTTGTGCAGACATTAGAGCTTTCTGATTTTGTGGAACACATAGACTAGCAGGAGAAACGCCCAAAGTGTTCTTTGCCATGTTTGGACGTCAGTAATGAATATTTCAATGCTTGATTCGGAGAAACGTCAGATTCAACCACTTGGTAAAATACTAATGCGGTGAAGCTACCATTCATAACGTCTTGTAGAGTTGCTAGCATAATTAAGTCCCCATGCTAAGATAGCATGTGGGTAAATAAATGACATAGACATGGAATGAGACTTGCCTGAGCGCGGAACCTCTTGATGAATGTCTATGCATATTTTGCAGGTTCTTGCTTCAACCTCGTCGAAATTCCTCAAAGTACTCTGATGATGGAATGTCCGTCAAATCTTCTGGATCAGAACTTTCTTCGTTGAAGAGATGTGTAACCAAAGGCGCTTTGTAAGTACCCATCTTTTCAGCGTGGATCCACGCTCATCTGAAGGACATGTCATATCCTGGATTTCCCTGATTATGTAAAACTTGGTTTCTGTCCAGGTTGAACTTATGTTCACTTTGAGAATGATGTAGCCATAAGTATTTCTGAGCGCTCCTTCAGGGTCTCTGATTGAGATGGAGCATGGGTATCTTCTTGTCGAGCGATGCATGTGGATCCGATGGTTTTCGGTGGAATGTTGTTGATGGCGGTGTAAGCATCGATCAACGTTCTTCCAAATTCGTTTCTTATGAGATTAACTGTGGTAAGCAGTCCCCAGTCGTACATATTTTGGTCCATGACTGGAGGCTCAAGAAGTATTTTCGGAATGGACTTCTTGACACGATGTGGTTCAGTACTGTGAGCATGTCTCTCCTTTGTGCCTTCGACAGATAACGCAATTCACGTTCGACCAAGGATTGAACTGTCGTTTTGATAGGTTGTTCAGAGAGTGTAAAGGTTCTGACTGGGAGAGGATTCTTGTGTACTCCTTCAGTCCCCAGTTGAAGATATTATGGATCAACCTTCTCTTTGAAAATGTGCTTTAAAACTCCGCAGTCGCTTGTGGGATGATTTACGAACCTGTGGAAGTCACCTCTTCAATAAAGTCAGGAGCTTCTTGATCAGGAACTCTTGTGCGTTGGTCATAGGCTTGTGCATCTTGATTATCCTTCTTTTTTGCTTCTGAAGGAGCTAAGGTATGCTTGCGCGGCGATTTGACTTTCCGTTTGCTCCCTTCTGCAACAGTGTTTGTGGAAGGCTGGAGGTTTTACTGATTCTTGATCAGACGTCTGCTACCTCGAGTGTCTCGCGGTTCTTCAACCTTTGTAGCTTTTGTTCTTTCCAGTAAAGCGGGCGCAGTAGTTGCCGATCTCTTGGATGCTTCATGGAGTTCTGAGAAGGTATGGAACCTGAGATTCTCCAATAAGGCTCTGTAGACTGGAATCATTCCGTCGATGCATAAGCCGACAAGTTGCTGCTCTGTGACATTCGGATCATGCAATCCAACGCTTGAACTCTGAACTTTTTCATGTAGTCGTTAGGATGTTTGTTTTTCTTTTGAAACATCCTTCCGAGATCATAGAGGGTAACTTGCTATGAAACGAAGAAATACTTCCCATAGAAAGCACTAACCATTTCTCCCCAACTGTTGATAGTTCCTGGTGCGATGTTGTTGTACCAGGTGTGTGCTCTGCCTTTCAAGGATTTTGAAAATTCTTTGAGGCGAACAACATGGTTATGCTCATGTTCACCCAAAGCTTCCAGGAACCTAGAAACATGTTCCCGAGCATTGCCGGTTCCGTCGTATAAAGTAATTGTTGGAGAGATATAACCTTTTGGAAGGGGAATCTTTTGTGTAGCAACAGGGTATGTAGGCTGGTGACGATGGACATGTGGGGTCTTGTCTTTTCCGCGGTTTTCCAGAAGACGTTACAAATCTTCCCGAGTGACGAAGTTTGATTACTCCTTCGCTGATGGACCGTCTGCAGCTTTGAGGGCTTCATCATCATCCACTGTATGAATCGAGATTACCTCAGGATCAGCGTCTGAGGATTTTTCCTTCTCTTTTCCTTTTCCTTGGGTCTTCCATGACATTGTATTAATGAGAGCCTTCAGTTGATTAAATATCTCCTTCTGTGCTGTAGCCATATCGGTTTGATTCTTTGCAAGAGTCTCTTTCACTTTGATGAGATCAGCAATGGTAGGTGGTGGATTTCCTCTGACTTCTTCAGGGTGTCGTCCGGACAGTGGATGACCTTCAAAGTGAGGAGGAGTAATGTCACCACCATCAGTGTTGGAGGTCGGAATTGTCTCCGGAATATTCTGATTGTTGTTGTTACTAGTGCTAGCACGGTTTGCGTTAGGATTCGTAACTGAACATGACCTGAGATAAACCATCTTGTGAAATTGTGAGATTGCAACCGAGAGAATGATCTCCCACTGTGGTCGCCAATCTGTAGATGGGGAAAAATAATTTGCTGGTTTTTAAGGAATTGAGGAGGCGACCGTACGGAGGAGACTCCTCGAACCGAGCGAAATGTTAAACCTCACACAGATGCACCACTGCAAAGGGGGTGCTTTGGATTCGAGAGATCAATTTGTAGTATTCGGCCTAAATCAAGACAATGACCGTTCCAGAGTAAATTCGGTCACAAGAGAGGATGGGTTGATCTGTAGGAGGGAAGCTGGGAAATGTATGGAATCAATGGTAATCAAAGATTGTGGGTGTGTGAATTCTAAATATGATAAGCTCTGAATGATTGAAATTTCTCAATTGAGAGTAGTTGCTCAATTGATGAGTTGATGATCTCGTGTTGCCGATGAGACGTGAGATTGATGATACTGTTGATGCTGATGATTCAATCCTGATTCAGAGACTTATTTATATTGCTGGAATTTTAGACACCATGACCCTATGAAGTGTGACAGTTGATGGAATCAAGGAGTGGGGAAGTGGAGATCGTGTTTGAAACCAGTTGCTCAATGTGTGGAGACTTGGTCGATTTTCCATCCACTACCTCGTGAATTCCTTCAACTGATTGCACGACTTGCTCACATTCCATCGTGTGTTTGAACACACGTGTCGTAGACCGCCAGACCAAAACCCTAAGTGATATCCCCTCAAAGTGACATGATTGACGTCTCGTGGTATGTTAGTCAATTGATGAATTCGTGGTTTGATGGGACGATAAGTCCATGTAGTTGCTGAGTTGAACATGATGTTCTGAAACTCATGAGTTGAACATGTCATGAGACAGAGGTATAGTTCTTACGATGAAGTGAGAAAGTATTGCTCATTCGATGGATCGTTGAATATTGATTGTTGAACCAATATTCCTTGGTTTGAGCAAATATTTATCATCTGAGCAAGTGTTTCTCATATGATGAATTGTTAAATATTTGATCGTCTGAGCATGTATTGCTCATCTGATGGATTATTGGCAGCGTACCAAAAATATTAATTAGAATACTGGTCGTTGAACCAAGCATAATTAATAAAATTAATGACCATGAGGTCGTCGTAAAATTATTAAGGTTGGAATCTTGAATGATGATCCTTGGATTCAGAAACCCTAATTTGATCAATTGATGGTTCGTCAGAAGTTTAACCATGGGACGAAGGAGGGAGCGACTACATGGGACCGTGGATCAACCATGTAGTGTCCATATGCTCACGTGAGCAAATACGAAGAACTCCTGAAGAGTTGACGATTTTTTGGTGGAACAATGATTAAATGCTGGCTTAATCATTTATTCAAAAATGCTCGTCTGAGCCTTAGGTGAGAAAACCTAATTAATTATGACGACGCGAGGGACCGGCCATGGAGTCATTAAACCGGCCTTGGGTTGTCACGTCTGATGATCACTTCATGAAAATCCAAAGTGTTTGGAAGAGTTTTGGACCTAATACGAGCAATTGTGCAAATTAGGTCAAAACTGTGAAAATTGATGGGACCGGCTTCCGTGAGCCAAAGAGCCAATCTTGGTCTGTCAAGATAGCGTGCTCGTGTCCCCAAGGCGTCCGCGTCTCATTCCTGAGAATTTTGATATTTTCTGGCATGCAATTGAGCATTCATTCGAGAAAATATGCCAAAATTAGGGTTTCGATGAAACTGAGGAAAACACCATGAGATGATGAAAAATAATTATAAAATAAGAAATGAGGAGGTGTGGGACCGCCGTGGTCAAGGCATGGTCGGCCGGTCGTGACCACGGTCCCGTGGTGCCTTTTCCTTAATTTTATAATACTTTGATGATTTTATGAAAAATTTGATGAATTTAGGGAGTTTCCATGAATTGAAGGAGTTTTCGTGAGTTCATGGAAGCAAAATATTAAAATAATAAAAACACGGGCGTGTGGGACCATGGAGGCATGGCCGGCCGGCTATGGACCAGTCTCACGAGTTTTTCATAATTTTTTAATATTATTAGGTATTTTTGATGATTTGAGGGAATTTTTCCTAATTTGAGAGAAATACCATAAAATCAAGGAATTTGATGAATTCAAGGAAAAATAAGATAAATGATAATAAAATAATAAAGCAAAGGGCGTGTGGGACCAGCTAGGGCATGGCCTGCCGGCTAGTAGCCCGGTCCCACAAGTTTTCATAATTTTATTTTATTTTATTATTATATGATGATTTGTGCAAAAAATACCATGAAATCAAGGAGTTTTTTCATGAAATTAGAGAAATAATAATAATAATAATAATAAAATAATAAGGAACCGTGGGGTGTGGGGCCGGCTGGGACCAAGGCATGGCTGGTTGGCCAATGGTCACGCCCCACACTCCTTTCCTTAATTTTATATTATTTGTTATGGATTTATGGAAGTACCATGAAACCGAGGAGCTTCCTCGAGACGAAGGAGATATGATCAGATGAGAGAATTTTCATCAAATCATGAAAAATAATAAAAATGTATCAAAAATATAAAACTGGCGTGGAACTGACCACGGCACGGTCGGTAGGTTGTGTGTCCATGTTCCCGGCACCTTGGTCAATATTTTTAATTATTTATTATTTTCTTCCCTATTTTGCATAGGTTCATCGTTTCGTTGTATTTTGAAATACTCTTTCGTGCGGTGACTGTTAGTGTATCGTCGTTGAATACACTTTCACCATTTGAATCGGGGATTACTTAGAGGTAGCTCAGACGCCCGGTTGTTGATTATTTATTACGAATTGTGGAATTCGGTGGAGAATAATTCATAAAACTGAGTAATAAGATGTTTATTATTAATTCATAAGATCAGCTGAGGATTCGACTACGAATTCAGAATAATAAAGTGAGCATTACCATTCCATGGGATCGTGGATTCGAACATAGAATCAGAGTAATTAAGATTTATCTATTACCATTTATGAGACCAGTTGTGGATTCGATCATGAAATCGGAGTAATGAGATAATATAGTTATTGTTATTCTATGAGATCAGGTCGTGGATTCGATCATAGAATCAGAACAATTGTTTATTTCCATTCCATGGGACCAGTCGTGAATTCGACCATGGAATAGGAACAATAGTTTTTGCCATTCCATGGGACCAGTCGTGGATTCGACCATGGAATAGGAACAATAATAGATTATTTTGGGAATTCAGTAGTGAATGGCATGGCAGAATTAATCTTAATTAGGAATAATTAACTTTGTGGCTCTATACTAGCAGAGCAAGCTGTCTAGGAGCATTAATTATCCCGATATGAGCTTGTCGGTAAGTCATATCCTTTATATAGTCAGGTTAAACTCGTTGTTTGTTCCTGAAGACGTTATCGCTCTATACTAGCAGAGCAAGCTGTCTAGGAGCCGTCCATGTCGCGATACTATATAGAAATAATCACTGAAAGTGTTCAGTATTCATGAGATATGCCGTTGTTCAGTCGTGAGACTACATATCTACATGTACTCTGAGAGAAAGTACTCTCCGTTGAGAATTCGATGAGAGACCCGTGTCTCAATACTCACGTCTGATTGATGGATCAGAGCTTCGTATAATTATGAGTTTATGATTTTAGCCCTTGTCGAAAATACACCATCTACAGAGACACGACAGACATAGTTCACAGCTTCTTGCTGCCGAAATGGACTTCGCTCAAGGAAAGTGATAAGTCGACATCGCTCCACGGAGAAGTACCCCCCCCCCCCCCCCCCCCCACCACCACCATCTCCGAAAGGAAAGTCGTCAGTCTTCTTCAGCCAAGCCAAGCCATAACCCGCGCCCGCACCAAACGAGGACGTACTCCCGCCGCAAGTCATGACAGAAAAGGAAAGATCACGTATCGCCGCCACTGTTAGGAATTAGCAGGGAGACCACGACCCGGTCTCTCCGCCCAGCAGAATGTTTTCACAACAACCAGGAGGAAGTTCCGGACGCACCTCAACAGCTACAGGACGGGACCAATTCGACCACGGACGAACTCGAGACTGCCAATATTGGGAGCGAGGAATCTCCACGACCCATCCTGATCAGCTCAACTCTATGCTCAGCGGAACGCTCGAAGCTGGTCGACCTACTCAAAGAGTATCAAGATGTATTTGCATGGAAATATGAAGATATTCCTGGCTTAGACGAAAAGCTAGTCACCCACCATCTTCACATAATACCCGGATCTAAACCGGTCAAACAATCCCCGAGACAGTTCAGACATGACGTAGAAGAACAAATTAAAGCGGAGATTCAGAAATTGCTAGCCTCTGGTTTCATTAAACCTATTCACCATCCCACCTGGTTGGCTAATGTCGTTCCAGTAAAGAAGAAGAATGGCCAGATCAGATGTTGTGTCGAATTCAGAGATTTAAATAAATTCTTCCCTAAAGACGATTTCCCACTTCCTAACATCGACATGCTGGTAGACGCTACCAGTGGGCACGACATGTTCTCTTTCATGGACGGGTACAGTGGCTACAACCAGATAAAGATGTACGAACACGATGCAAGTAAGACCGCTTTCCGAACTCCTCTCGGAAATTTCTATTATACCGTAATTCCTTTCGGTCTGAAGAATGTTGGCGCCACCTACCAACGCGCCATGAATACCATCTTCCACGACATGACGCACAAACAAATCTAGGATTATGTAGATGATGTGGTGGTTAAATCAAAAACTCGACCAGCCCATCCGGAAACACTACGACAAGTGTTTAAAAGGTGTCGCCAATACAAGCTAAAGATGAACCCTTTGAAATGCGCCTTCGGTGTCTCTTCAGGGAAATTCTTAGGGTTCCAGGTAACAACCGAAGGGAATAAAGTTGACCCGGTCAAAACACAAGCTATTCTTATGATGCCACCGCCACGAACTGTGAAGGAACTCTAGAGTTTCATGGGTAAAATAAACTACATTCGCCGCTTCATACCGGGACTGGCGCAGCTTGTCACTGCATTTACTCCTTTACTAAAGAAAGGGGCGAGCTTTGTGTGGACCACGCTTCAACAGGAAGCATATAAAAAAATCCAACAAACGCTGTCCTTCCCGGCCATCATGAAATCCCCTGTACAAGGAAGACCGTTGTGTATTTACACGGCCTTCAGTGATACTGCTGTTGGAGCCCTCCTCCCTCAAGAAGACGACGAAGGGATCGAACATCCCATATACTACTTCAGTCGAACATTAAGAGATGCTGAGCTCAGATACCCCAAAGCGGAAAAGGCGTGTCTGGCTCTAATTTATTCCATCCAAAAGTTCCGACACTACCTTCTCTCCAACAAGGTGGTACTGATATCCAAATCTGCTCCTGTAAAGTTTCTCCTCTCAAAACCGGCCCTGATAGGGAAAACCGGCTAAATGGCTCCTTAAAATGTCAGAATTCGACATAGCATGCGCTTCCCCGAAGGCTATCAAAGGACAAGCTGTTGCAGATCTGTTAGCAGCATTCCCATGAGAAAATATTGCAAAGTTACGTGAGGATCTTCCTGAAGATCTTCCATAAGTTTTTCTAGTCAAAGAAGAGGCATGGCTACTATTCTTCGACGGCTCTTCCACCCCTAGTACTAACACCGGAGGAGCATGCGTGGTTCTGGTATCCCCTGCTGGTGAAGTCTTCTCGTATTCTTTCAGTTAGAATTCCCTTGCACTAACAACTCAGCGGAGTACGAAGCCTTCCTCATAGGACTATCACTGGATAAACAAGCTGGGGCCACACGTCTGGAAATAAAAGGTGATTCCAAACTACTCGTCAACCAGATGAACAGAATCTACGCGCTAAAGTAATTAACACTGGCGCCATACAGAGCTGAAGCACAAAAACTGCTAAACTACTTTGCTGATGCAACCATCACACACATCGGCCGTAATAGCAACAAGCACGCTGATTGTCTAGCTACACTAGCATCAAAGATGCAGTTCTAAGGACTCGAAGAAACCCTGACAGTGAAAAGGAGAACCATAGCTTCCACGTGGCTTTCGCAATTTGAGAAGGCCGGAGACGATGACTGGAGAACTCTTATTATCAAGGAACTCAACAGCTCACTTTCCCAGGGAAAGGTCAGTCTCAAGACTTTGCGAAGTTTCTTTATGCTTCAAGGCGTTCTACACCATCGAAACCCAGGCGGCTCCCTGTCAAGATGCCTCGGAAAGGAAGAGGCGCAACAACAACTTGACCGCGGCCATGCCGAGGTCTGTAGGATAAAATCGGTAGTAACCCTCTATCATCGTTTACAACGACTTGGTTACTACTGGCCATAGATGGAGGCTCAATCCCGATTGCTTCAGAAAACATGTTCCAATTGCCAAGCACCACCGCATCAGTCAGAAGTCTTCAATATTAATCACGCTGGGGACTGACAGAGGCCATACATCAGCTACCTTTGCGATGGCACACTCCCTACCAACAAAGAAAACGCGTCCAAGATAAAACAGGAATCCAAAAGGTTTGCGTTCCATGACGGGATTTTATATCGCAAAAGTTTTGGAGGAAGTTTACTACGATGTTTGAATGAGGCGGAAATCCTGGTCATGCTTAGAGAAATGCACGAAGGCGAACACCAAGGGAAACAGAAGTTGTTTCTTCAAATACATGAGAAATACTACTGGCCGAACATGGAAGATGATGCAGCTGCTTTCGTTCAGAAATGTCGGGAATGCCAAGTCCACGGGAACCTTATCCACGCGCCTCCAACACCCCTGCACTCGATAAGTAGCCTATGGCCCTTTTACAGCTGGGGACTTGACATCATCGGGAAGATCAATCCGCCATCTTCAAAGCAACATGAATAAATAATAACCACGACCGAGTACTTCACCAAATGGGTCGAAGCTATCCCCTTGAAAGGAACCACCGGAGTCACAATCGTGGCGTTCATCAAGGAAAACATCATCTACCGTTTTGTCGTACCTAAAAACATCATCACCGACAACGGCACGCCTTTTGCTAACAAACAAGTACATGAACTACTCGAGAGGTACGGTATCAAACAAGTCTTCTCTACCGTATACTACCCCCAGGGAAACGGGCAAGCCGAGAGCACCAACAAGACCCTGATTCGAATTCTCAGCCGAACGGTACACGACAATCCCAGAACTTGGCATGAGAAGCTGCCAATGGTCCTCTGGGAATACTGAACATCTCCAAGAAGCTCCACCGATGCTTGTCCCTACTCTCTCGTCTACGATGCGGACGCAATCCTCCCAACTGAAATCAAAATCCCGTCTGCCAGAATTGCCGCAACAAGTGGAGTTCAATGGGATGAAGCCGAAACACTGAATGCCAGGATAGCGGAACTAGACACCATAGATTCCAGAAGATTCAGGGCAGAAGAACACGCACAGGCATACAGAAACAGAGTTTCCAGAGCATACAACAGAACTGTGAAACCCAGGGTTTTCAAAACAGGAGATTTGGTGCTGAAGACTGCTAAACACATCCAGCAAGACGTATATGCACCAAAGTTTTCCCCAAAATGGGAAGGGCCATATATAATTACGAAGGCGTATGACAATGGGTACTACAAGATTATCAAGGAAGATGGAGGAAAGCTAGAGGCAGTCATCAACGGGAAATGGCTCAAGGCATACTATGCCTAACCACTATCTCACAACTTGCTACATCAGGGCGTGGAAATCCAGGCACCCTTTTCGCTTTCTTTTCATTTCCAATTATCAAGTTTCGATGCAACCTCAACAGATCAATAAAATTTCTTTATTTCTTCAAAAAACAAGTAAAAAAAATATCTACATCTCATAACACGAGTCAGAAAAGCCCATCCAATAGATTGTAATCCCTAGAAAGCATCATCTTTAATCGACTCTGATATCTTTTAGTCCTACTCTTCAAATTTCGAGTTAACTCTTCAACCTTCTGCGACTCCATAGCCAAAGATTTCTCCTCTTCCAGCATAGCTTTTGTAGCAGGGACCACACCAGCAAGGATACCGGCCCTGTCGACTTTCACAATATCAAGATGATATCGTAACCAGCGGACATTGAACTCCAGATATTCACAAGTAGAAACCATATTCTCCCACTTATGAATGGATGACTCCACAATAGCACAGATAGACATACTCTCCATTTCGGCGACCATCGGCAAGAGGCAATTCACTATGGAAACTAGAGCAGACGAACAATACTTCACCATGCTCCTGGTAGCAATGTGACCATATATTTTCCATATCCTCGTTTAAAGAGCCATGAATTCTTTCCGCACCTGGAACCCACCAACATTCCGGTAGTTGGAGGAAATACACCTAATACGGGTCCCAAATGACAAACCTGCATTGGGATACTCGTGACAAGAAATCCCTTAATCGACATTCTCCAGATCTGCAGCAGTCAATGAGATCAGGCTTGAAGAAAGAGGCGTGACCAGATCATCTTCATCAATGATGGTAATGCATGATCCGATAGAATATCTCTACACAGAAGAAAACTTTTTTCATTTATCAACAAACAGTGAAACATATGTTGATCAGTAGAAACATACCAGTATAATCTTCTTGACCCGAGTAACCCTGATCAGGGTGTTGTTGCAAGAGTCAAGCCTCACACATTTACCTGGAGAATCTAGCTGGTTCGAAGATGATTCACTTCTGGTCGACATGATGAGGAGAGGTAGACTCAACAAGAAAAACTTTTTTGGGAAGACGATGCAATTTCACTGGACTTAAATACTAGAGAACCTAAAAAAGAAATGACGGGTGTAACGCTTCCGGATTTTGAATAAGGAAAGAATGCCTTGATTAAAGCCGTGCGTGAAGGAAGGCAATCGATCCCACAAGGAAAAATATCGCCACTCCCAAAGCATACGTGATAGACACATTTTTGTGTCCGAATTGTCCCCAGTGTCTCTATTGTTAGTGCTTGATTTTGTACTTATTATGGTGTTTTTATGTTTGTGTAGATTTTTTTGGAGAAATACACTTGTGTGGAAAAAATTGCTCGAAAAGTGATATTTGGACTCCCGTAGAAAAGTACTAAAGGAACCCTCATTTCAGATAAGGGCACCCCCAGACACCCCTCAAGGCTTCCGCTATTCGCACCCCCATATATGTTAGGGGTAGGTCATCCCCTACCTTTCAAATTACAAAATTGGCGGGAAAAAGAGTTCTTCGGAAACCAGAATTAGGGTTCGAGATTTTGGAGCGGTTTTAGAGAGATTCAATGGATGAGTTTCTTCGGGATAGCTTGATTGAGTATAACAGGCGTGGTATGGTTGTTTGTTTCCTTTCAATTTGGCTAGATAATCCAACAGTTGAAATCAGGGCAGTTCGTGCATGGGAGAAATATTTCAGGGGATCGCATGAGTTTTGGAAGATTCTCTCGTGATTTCCTTCAGAATATTGATTGAAGATGAGTTATTGATGCTTAACAGGAATGGTAAGTCTCCCAGAATCGTAAGAAAAGAGGGATAATTCACCGAGCAAGAAAACAGGGCGAGTAAGTGTGCAGGATGAGTTAATCAAGGAACTACAACGTGTTTGTACATCTGCTTCTCATGTTTGGATAGATTTTGGTTGCAGCAGAAACGTGTATAATACAAATAAGGATATTTGACGGCAACAGGATCGCGTGAAGATTTAAAAAAGGGAAGAAATTTCCGTATCTTGCATGGAAATATTTTTTTATTGACAGCCGGGATTATTTGGAGTTATGAGGATGGATTCTCGGTCAGCTTGGGTATTTATAGGCTTCTTGGATCACAGAGATGGGTATGGAGGAGGATACAGAGCGAGAAAATAGAGTTGCAGAGAAATTCTGCTGCTGCTGCATGAATATGAACACGAAGAACAATAGACTGGAAGAAACTGTCGTTTTATACTGTCGTAAATTTCAAAAGATCTGTAACAGTCCATTAGCAACGCATATCTTCGGTTCACCAAACACTGCTTTGTAACAGCCAGTTTGTAACATCCTTGCATCGTTGCAAATTAGCTGTCGTTGTTATGTTCTCCATTTTCACATCTTGTAAACACTTTTGAGCAATGAAAAATTATTCTGAGCGTGTTTTCACCATGTGGAGCTAAACCCCATCATTGGGACGACGGAAGAAGCTGTTTTTCACCCATGTGGTAATTCTATTTAATTCCTATATGAATGTTTGCACTATTATAATTGATTTATGATTTTTCTTGATTATTTGTGATTTCGTTTGATGTCGCAAGCTTAGTCTTAGGTACTTTTGATGCGTCATACTTGTGATTTACATATAATTCTTTATAAAATCTACCTTGGCTAAGATTTAGAGTCGATGTTTGTTATTTTATGAGCTTTAATTGTCTGGAATTAATAGTTGAACCGCATGAATGTGAGAATTGGTGGAATCCCGAGTCTCAGTCATCTTTTCATCCCGTCACGATATTTGTATATATTTTCCTTATCTTTGATATGAAGTTTTAAAACAAATTCTCAACAAGTCTGAGTGAACGAATCATCTTACTACAACATCATTGATAAATATCATCAATACGCACCTCCCTTGCTCACACCGGCTCTACCAAGAGCCTACTTTGTAATGCCATCCATGCTCCCCTTTGTCAACGCCATGACAGCCAGATGGCCCGCACCCGCTTCAAGCTCCTTGATGCTGACAAGTCCCTCTCACACCAAGTCTCGTGTTCCAAAGCCAGGCCCCGAAGGCACCTGGTCACACTGGGATTTGTGCAAAGCTACCAGATGCAAGGATTGCGAATTCTACTTACATCTCGAAAAAGGTCAGACAAGTCTCCTTAGCCCTCTTTCACGACTTACTGTCTCAGTTCTATCCTCATCTGTCACCATCTTATGCTTACCTTGCAACAAGGCCACTGTTCCAAGCTAAGCAGGGGACTTAATGTTGATAGTGGTTTTTAGACAAGGGGTAAAATCGTAAAACCTTACGCATAGCATGACATCACCGGTGACGCTAAACACATTTGTTAGAACATTTAATGCACTTACGTAAAAAATTACCAGGGTATCTTTTTTCAAATGCTAAACTAGGGTTTCGATACACAAAACCCTAAGCCGAAAAATCGCTGCGCATCATGGCAACTATGCCAAAACCAAAGACGGACAATCGCTGCGCATCATGGCAACTATGCCAAAACCAAAGCCGCACAATTGCTGTGCATCATGGAAACCATGCCAAAACCAAGCCTCACAATCATTGCGCTTCACGGGAACCGTGCCAAAACTGAGCTGCACAATCATTGCGCCACACGCGCCATTGGCACATGCCAAGTGACGCTTGCGACCTAGCATGCCAAGCCGTGCAAACCTAGGGCCAAGCCGCCACACGCGCCATTGGCACATGCCAAGCGACGCTTGGGACATAGAATGCCAAGTCGTGCAAACCTAGGGCCAAGACGCCACACGCGCTATTGGCACATGCCAAGCAACGCTTCCGACCTAGCATGCCAATCCGTGCAAACTTAGGGCCAAGCCGCCACACGCGCCATTGGCACATGCCAAGCGACGCTTGCGACCAAGCAAGCCAAGCCGTGCAAACC
>NW_020623156.1:3264769-3300178 GCF_003573695.1 Papaver somniferum
GCATGCCAAGACGTGCAAACCTAGGGCCAAGCCTCCACATGCGCCATTGGCACATGCAAAGCGACGCTTGCGACCTAACATGCCAAGCCGTGCAAACCTATGGCCAATCCGCCACACGCGCCATTGGCACATGCCAAGCGACGCTTGCGACCTAGCATGCCAAGCCGTGCAAACCTAGTGCCAAGCCGCCACACGCGCCAATGGCACATGCCAAGCGACCCTTGCAACCTAGCATGCCAAGCCGTGCAAACCTAGGGCAAAAGCCGCTAGGCGCGCCATTGGCACATGCCATGCAACACTTTCATTTTGGCATTGCCACCTGCACCCGATGCGCAACCTACAAACAAGGCATTCCACACAAGCCATTGGCACATGCCATGCGACCCTTGCACTTTGGCATGCCGCGCCTACATCAAAGGCCACGATTCCTCTCAAGATGCAAAATCTCGACCGTTGAAGGTCGCCACTGAGCCGACGCATCTCTCAAGCTCAACTTATCAAACACCAGCGACATGCTACACGTTTTCCACGAAAACACTCGAGACACCAAACTTATGCATAGAAGAAATGCAACTTACTAAGATAGTGCAAGTGATATGATAAAACAGAGAATGAAACATGATAAAACAGAGAATCAAATATGATAAAAAAACAGAATCCATGTATAGAAGAAATGCAAAGGATCACAACCAGAAATGCAGCACACAACTTGCAACGATGACAAACATGATTCTAAACTACATCAGTGACACATAGCAGTTTCTCCAAGCTCTCATTGTCAGTAAGAGTTGACTGATAACTAGTAGGGATTTATAGCTGATCTACTGCGCATGTTAACCTTTGTTGTGAATGCAATACCAAAAACCATCCCACTTCATCAGGATCCTTTGAATGAAATACTTGAGTCGCTTCATATGCACGAATAAACGGTTCATCCATCACTCTCTTAGTGCTTTGTAGCTTAGAAAAGTTGACCTTTATTGAGTTTGAGATTGGATCAACTTTTCACCCATTACTCTTATCTTCAACTCTGACCAATCACAGTAAAAAACAACTTCCTCGAATTCCATATAGTTCAACTTTATAATCTGTTTAATGACACCATAATAAGTAATTTCAGCTTCCACCAAATTTCTGTCCGTGGACTTTGCTCTATGTCTTGTAATAGCTTTCATAGACAAACCACTGTTCTGTGTTACAAAACCCTCCTCTTAATCATGACAACTAAAAGAAAAGCCATTGGCTTGGTATTTGTTATACGACTGCGCCTTGAAGAGTGGTCCTTGCACTAGTCGCCAAAGTATTGATTTTGTCTCTTTGGCTTCTATCATTTGTAAGAGAACATGTGTGTCAGTTGCACAACAAAAACCCCAATATTTACAGAGGAAATAAAGATGCAGTTTTAATTATAACCATGGACCATGTTCACAAAATCTAAATGTAGTTTTAACAAAAACCATGAAACATGATAAGAGTGATAATCAAAATCTAAATGTAGTGTAATATTATCACAAAATCTACCACAATATGTATAGTAATTATAAGGGAAAGCAGAAATAAAGCAACTCTGAAGCTAACATATATATGGTACCTCATCGCGTAACCATAAGAGAAAGATTTTTAACCCTTTCTTGGAAGAAAGATTTTCCTGACTATTAAAGTTGTCGCTGTTCACGTATAAATCATACTTCCTATAATGAAAGAACAGTTCAACGGAAATTATATTGATAATCCAATAATCAAAAAACATCTAACAACTGTGAAGTTAAGAAGTTGTACCTCTGCCATTCATCTATTCCCACATACTTAGACAGAAGCCACCTACGAGCTTGCTGATATTGTACTTGAGTTAAAGTAATAGCTTTGGAAGAACTCAAAGGCATCTCATCGACAAACTCATCATCATCATCTAGAAAGGCCTGTCGAGTATGTTTATGAGTCCCACCACCATCATTTGATATGTTCTCCATATTGTACAAGCTGGCTTCTCGCATCACATATCCTTTTGCAATGCAACCATTGATGTACCTTTTATTGCGCACCAAACCTTTGTAACATTTCATCAACCTACAAATATCGATCATAAAATTTAACAGTTCAGTAATGACAATAAAACACTCAAGTTACACACTAACTAACAAGGTAAGTTTGGTAATTACCTCTCGAAGGGATACATCCATCTAAATTTGACAGGACCGCAGATCAAAGCTTCGTCAGCTAAATGCACCATCAAGTGGATACTTATAACAAAGAAAGAAGGAGGAAATTATTTTTCCAATACACAGATTGCTTCCACTAGATTAGCTTTTGCTTTTAAAAGTTGTTCTCTATTGATTACCTTCGCGCACAAAATTTTGAAAAACAAACTTATCCGAAGAAGAGAAAGCCGCAGATCTTTCGGTAGCGAAGGCGATGCATGAACTAGTAACGGAAACAAATGTTGCATAAGGACATTTCATTTCATCGCACTTGCGTCAGTGTTGATCCACTTTAGTTCATTTAAATTTAATAAACTACCTTAACATGAAGTAAAAGTTCAAATCTTGATGAGCATATTTATGGAACATACAAATTGGAATTTAGGTTACTACCTTAACAGATTCCATAACCGGTGCTTCTTTTCTGTTTGGCTCTTGCCAAAAGGATCCTCTCCTGGATCTGCAAATACCAAAGATACAGAACAACATTAGCCAAAATTTTAAAATTTATCGACTTTGAAGCTCTTTTGAAGATATTGTACATTATTCAACATTGTGAAGTTATAATCATCCATTTATTCTGCAATGATAAACCCAAAGCATACGTCACAACAACACACGCTAATGTGAAATCCAGTACTCATCATGGATAGCTGCTGTAACTAGCATTTTATCCCAACCAAGAAGCTCAAAAATCTCACACTTGAAGTTCATTATGACACTTATTGAAATTTTTCTCAGATAATAGTAAAACATAGCAACTTAACGAATATAATCAACACGTTTCCTAGCTATCCCAACTCAACCAAAACTAGAATAAGTCATCTAAGCCCATACAAACTGGAATCTAGAGAGTGCTGGTGCACTCACTTTCATATGAGAGAATCAATTCCTTTCTTCTTAAGCAATTGACTTACTCAAATGAAAGGGAGTGCTCTAGCTCTCATCAAAGATTCCGATAGGAACGACACGATTTAGTATGATAAAAACATCATTCCTAATCTTCAAACTTCAAGTCTTCAAAATTCTCCAAATCTCAGTTACAACCAACTGACCTAAAAATTAAACCCAATGAATAAAACAAAGGCATGAAAAGGGATAATACCTGGGTTATTGTTTCACAAACAGCTGCAGTAAAATAATCCCAGATTAGTGCTTCTACTTGCAGTAAAATAAATGAGAATAATTAAAATCAAAACCTAATTATCAAAACCCTAAAAGAAAAAAGAAAGATGACCTAATTATCAATCGTGCAGAGATATCAAAACCTAATTAAAATCAAAACCTAATTATCAAAACCCTAAAGGAAAATAACCTAATTATCAATCTTACCAAATAATTACTGGCGGATCTATATCGATGGAGGTTAATGACAGCAAATAATGCACATCAGAGAGTAGTTGAGATGGAGTTAAGAAGAGCTTAGTTAAGAAACTGACATGAAGATGGAGTTTTTGGGAAAGAAGACTGAAGAGAGAAGAAGATAACATTTCTGCGGTGTAGGTAAAGGGGGAAAAATGTACACGGTTCATTCACAAGCTGCTCAGGAGGGTGTTACCGAGTGCTACTCTGCACACGGTTCTTTCACACGATTTTTTTCCAGCAGTTACTAATCGTAACCCGGGCTGGGCCGTCAATAAACTAGTAAAATTTCATAACCAAACAACTGCTGTTACTAAATTTTCGTAACTGAAATTTACGGTTACGAATTCGTAATGGCAACTTGTTGGTTACGAATTTTAGTTACGAATCGCAGAATATGGTGTAGCGTAAGAAGAATCATTCCTTAAAGTAGACGAAGTATGTAGTGTGCGAGATGAATATACATAATGAATGGATGTGATGAAAATACTTATGCAATGCTTATACGATGAATGAACATGAATAGTATGCTTATAAAGTTGGCAAAATGAAATGTATAGAGTATGTGTGTGTTACTTAACTCATTAAATCTTGAAGGTATTGATCTCGCTTCGTGTTCTTTTGATCCATCCTTGCATGTTTTTGGTTCTTCGCTCCTCCATTCATCTTCGCTCGTTCATGGACCTTTGTATGTTCACCTTTTTTGCCTCATCAATTTCTCCTTTGCTCCAAGTTCACCCCATGAATGTCTCCGTTCAACTTAGTTCGTGCATTGCCTCACTTTATTGCCTCAGAGCTTATTCCTACATTGTTAGTATGTATAGCATAGCAATAGTATAATCATAGCAGTATAAATATTTACTCAAGCTATAATAACATGATATATTGCCTCTTTCTTCACGCTTCATTAATATCTTTATATCTTCCTCTTTCTTCTTTTCATAATCTTTTCTTCTTTTGTTCAATGATTTCTTCATTTCATTTTCTTTCTTTCTTTTATTTTTCTTTTTCTTTCTTTCTTTCTTTCTTTTTGCCTCTTATACATTTTTTTGGGTGTTGAAAATTGTTACGGGTAAGATCTTTGCTCCAATCTTCTACTCGTATGTGGCCTTAAGGGGTTCTTATTTGTGCCTCCTAAGTAAGGTTCTTACCTTGACCCACCCTCTCATTAAGGGTCTTTATTCGACGAATCTCAGACCCTCATTATTCTTGTGAATAACAATCCATCAACCTCGCCTTAACATTCTTTACTGAGGTCTTACTTTTGCGACAATACGACAGGCCTAACTATTCCCATGAATAATAGCCCCATGATAATCTGGATGGTGACGTCCCTTCCCACTGAATGCCCCTTCAAGGAAGATACCTCTGACATGCATGCCTAGCCCTTCCCATCCGGTTATTTCGACGTTCAGCTTTTTTTCGTGACTTCTTATCCCTTTCCAGCTATTGGTTATGAAGCCACACCCTAGGTGGGGTTCTTTGGGACCGAGTGTTTCCGCAGCCAAGACTTTCCAGACGGACATGGCCGGTAACGCTCCAGACGTCCCAAGCACCCGCAGCTCAACCGAATACGTCGGCGCCTTGGTCATACTCCACACCCCTTACCGAAGGTCATCACCAAAAGGGGGACCCTCGGCGGATAGGACTTACCCCTAGCTATCTGTCCAGGAGTTGTTCACTACGTGCATTTTAGACTAGGGTGCACGCTGTGGATTCCCAGCCTTCCTAGCGAAGGTTTTGCCTCCTAATCTGAGGTTTTACCTTTGCTCTTTTCTTCTTTTTGAGGAGTATTTCTTATAGAGACAATATATCATGTTGTGCTATATAAATGAAGGCTTTATAATTCAATGATACTTATCTCGTTTTGCTGGCGAGTTGATGTTTGTATGCCAGATGAAATTGTTGTTGTTGAGGTGTAGCGAAGAGCTTGGTCCCTGAGTTCATCATGGTGGCAGGTTTTAGCATCACTGGTTCCATTGGGTGGTGGGTCGTGATTTGCTTTGTTATGACTCCGTTGTGATTACTTGGTGTTGCTGTCGTTATTGACTGGTGCTGCGTTTGATTTCTGCTTCCATTTATCCTTCTTTGCTGGGAGGACTGATCGTTGGTGAATGTCGACTTCTTTCGTTTCATTTCTGTATGCTCTCTGCATTTCTTCTTTGGAAGTCTCAATTTTAGCATTCCTCAGCTTCGGGTACTGTTTGCGATCCTCGAATTAGTGTTAACCTTTTACTTCGACGGAAGATTTCTTCCAAAGACATCACTGTTTCCTCGTTCTGCTTGGTTGCTTTTCTCGTGGTTCATGACAAGGGCTCCTCTAGTTGCTGAGCTGTAGTTGGTGACGAAGTAACGAGTTGACGAAATATTCATTCTCGTGGTTGACGAAGTATTCTTTGCTCGTGGTTCTTCGCTGGTTCGTTGCTCGCAGGTCTGTCCGTCCCGAAGTGATTACTTGACGAGATAAAGGTTGTCGACGAAGTGCCTTCATATCTGACGAAGTAATGATTGCTGATCCTTGACTGGTCAAGCTGGAGTTGAACCTGAGATATTACGTCTCTGCGAGCTAGCTCGTTCCTTACTGATTGTTGACGAATTGATCTTTGCGAAGCTTTTAACCCTAAATCTTTCCTCGCCATTGCCTCTCTGGTCTTTCATTTTTCCTTCGCTGGAGCTGATACGGCGAATTTGTTTCGAACTTCGTCAGCTGCTGGTGAGGTTGTCACGAAGTGAAACCCATACTTCGTCATATTCTTGCTTACAGCAAGGCATTCGTTCTTTTCTGATGATGCTCTGACTTTGCATCTAGATGATTGGGCTAATGGATTTTCGTCATTGAACCATGTGACAGTTCAACTTCTCTTTCATCTCTTATTGATTTACATCTGCCCCTTAATGATGAATTGGAACACTCTAAGGATCTCGAATCGATTGTCTTCTCTGAATTGGTAGGTGTTCCAAGTTGGATAGGTGACGAAGTAGTGCATTATTCCTCTTCGCAGACGTTGGCAAAATTGACGAAGCTAAACTTGGGTTCTGGGTCCTTTCTTCGTTAACTATCATCGACAAGAGATAAACAAAAGGCAGTTAGATCAAAGTCTCATAACTCAAGTTTTCGGGAATTCAGTGCTTGAACAAAGTAAAGAGATAAGAGGAGAGTTTGTCCTTAAAGTCGATGACGAAGTAACTTCGCCCTTTTCTGGTTCCTCGTCGTTCTCTTACTACGAAGTGGAATTTTCTCCTAAGTGTTGGCGAAGTAACTGATTCTTTTTCCTCGTTGGTTGGACTACCTTCGTGGCTGGACTCTATTTCGTAGTTGGACTATCTTCGCCAGTTAGCTGATTCCTTTTCTTCGTGGTCTGCTGACTGTGTATTCACAAGAAGGTTGGTCTGCCTCTTCGCTGAGATGGTTGATTCTCCGAAGTCATGCTTATATCTGTTCACCGCTGATAAGGCTGCTTGACGAGTAATCACACGTTCTCTCCTTCACTGGTCCTTCCGACGAACTGTGGTATGCTTATATCTGTGGTATGCTTTGTCTATGCCTCTTCTGCCACGGTTAAACTTTGCTGGAACTGTTGACAAAGCGAGTTTGGCTACTGAACGACTGAACCCTTTGCTCCAATCGTTGCTTAATGCTTCGCTGGATGTTTCTTCTCCGTGCTCCCTTGTCTGCGAAGTCATTTCACCAGAAATGATACTTTATAGACCCGGCGAAGTAGTTAGTTGGTGAGCTGGGTACGAACTGGTTGCATATAATGGCCGGAGTTGCTGTCGACCAAGTGATACTTGACAGAATTAGTTATCTCTTCTTTTGTTATCCTCCCTTTCACGAGATGTCTCCTACGAAGTAGTTTGCTGGTTGGTGGTGGACGAAGTGACTGGATATCTCGAGTTGGCTTGCATTTCACGAGCAGGTATCTCTTGCGAATTGAACTGAGGTATCACGAACTGACTTGTTCCCTTCTTTGAGATCTCTGCTTCGCTAGCAGTCCTAGTATGCTACTTGGACTTCGTTTATGCACCTACAATTCGTAACCCAAATTAGAAAAAGTTGAAAAGGATCATAGTCTTTCTCTTTTACTGCTATAACAATCAAATGAAAAAAATGTATAGTTATTCATTATGTATCAGCACTAATCATGCCCTATCGAGAGGCTTAACAAGAATTCAAAACTCGAATTTCTAACTTATAATCACGAATCAAAGGAAACTGATCTTCCTTTACTTCGCAGAATATCCTTCTAAAATGTGCTCGTGTTATGTCGATGCATCACTAACAATCTTTTCTTTTGTACACCTATCTTGTTATTAATAGATAGCCTATTTTTGCAATTTGTATATCATTAGTAAAGAGATGGGAGGATGAGAATGCTTCCCTTTCACGAGATGCCTGATACGGAGTAAATTTGTTGCTGATGATATTTCGGCGAAGTGAACTATTGCTTTGTTATACTATTGTTCTTGACGAAGCTTGACCGCGTTGGATTTTCTACGAGCTGGTTTTTTTGCTGATGATAGTCGATGTAATCATGAAATAATTAATTGGTTTGTTTTTTTATTGACCAAGAAACTCCATCACTGCACCTCCCTTTTCTTCGTGCGAAGTGAGCTTTACCACTGCACTTTGTGAACTTCGTTGACGTGTAATCAGATGAGATGACCTTCGTTGAAACTTTTGATGAAGTAAGCTTCGTCCATGTTAGTCGTTCAGATTGCACTCCGCTGTTCGACCTCGTTGAATTTATCCGATTTCTCTCTTCGCCATCGACATCACAAGCTTAGAGGAGCCATCCAACAAATATCACTGCGAGCAACCAGTTAATCTGATGAGTAATCTATTAAGCTTTAAGACACATTCCCATTCAAAGAATTAAAAGAAGACCCGTAAATTTGTACTTCGCAGATCTGATTTTGATACAGTTTTTAAAACTCCCAAATCTGAATTTTAAACATAATTTTTGAACATAAAATTAGAGATAGGAGAAGAGATTTTGTCTATAATTATCTGCTGATGTTGTTTGTTGTTTGAAGATGATAATCTTTCACTGGATGTTCCAGTTTTCCCTCTTAAGCTTTGATATCTTGCCAAATGTACTGATAAAGAGACAACCGTGACTGATATCAACTTGAATAAAGCTTGAGGTAGGATAAATTTTTTTCTCCTCCTTGTTTCTAACGCCAAAATGTAACTACAGAAAATTCATAACTACACCCAAATCTCCATTTGTGTACCAAATGCTAGATCTAAACATTTATTCACAGCCCAAAGGAAATATAAGTATTAAATGTGCTAGAATGTAAAGGAGACACTTGATTTTTACATGGTTCGATCATAATTGATCTACGTCCATGGTTCTTCACTATGATTAATTGATTTACAAGATGAGACTCCATTAATGAGTTTTTGGAGCTCTTCTAGATCTAGTTTTTGGGGAAGAAGATGAAGTTTGATTAAATAAAATTTGATCCCTTTCTCTCTCTTAGATATTTTCTTAAGTATTAGAGAGTACAAATGAATTTACAAAAATATCATTTACATATAAATTAAAGAAACTAAGCTAAGCTATGTACATAATTCTAGAGATGCTCGGTTACTCCTTCTTCCATATGGCGCCACGCGTCGAGTGTGCTTTTTGGTATCCACACTTTTGCTAGTCTGTTTTCTCAGTTCCTCTTTGAAATACTCGCTTCTGGTTGAATATGTTATAGGGCTTGTGGCCCATGGATGTGCGGCCCAATATAGTGTCTAGGGTCTTCTTCCTAATTGTATATGAAGGATTATATGGATGTAACACAGTTGATTCTAATCAATAGAAAGTTCCTCTGCCTCTTTATCTTCCCTATATTTTCACTGCAAAACGTTATCATGCACGAGCTCTTCCATGTCGTTAAAGATTTTTTTTTATTTTTTGGGTTCGATCAAATCATACGATACCGTCTAGGGAAGCTCAATTGGAACATGATCTTGGTATTCCTATTTTTTCTTAATCATACGGGTAAAGAAGGAATGCTGTTCAATTCCGATCTGGGAAAAGAGGAGGAAAGGTCCAACTCGGTTCGGTTCAACCCGGTCCTGTCCGGTCCAACTCGGTTCGGTTCAACCCGGTCCAGTCCGGTCCAACTCAGTCCAATCGGTCACACCCGATCCGTTCCGGTCTAATCCAGTCCAACCAGTTCTAGTCTCAGTTCCAGTTCGGGGTTGTGCGTGACCAAAAATATTTTGGGTTTGTGTATATACAGCGGGAACCAAAGCCCGAGGTATGTAACTAATGCGGGCTTTTACATTGAATAATACTTGCTAGGCTTATTTATTTTTTTTAGAATATGCCTACTTTTACTTTTCTTTTTATTAAGATAAGTCTATATCATATAAACGGTCAGCTTAAACTATGACTGTTTATCTCGACCATTAAGAGTTTTTGTTTTAGTGTCATTTTATTCTCTTGAATATGATATTGGCTATACTTCAATGGTGTTTTTTGTTTAATTGGTTGTACCAACTAAATTCCAATGTATTTATTTTGGGTTTAGAAGTACTTGAGCACCATTATTGTATACTTGATATTTTTCTTCCCAAATTTGAAATGTTCCGTGGGATGCAATCCACTGGCTCGACTATTAAGAGTCGGTATTTTCAAAAGATACGTTACAAATAAAATCACATTTATTCCAAATTTTGTGGAAGAACTCACAAAAGATGATATGAGTCAGAAAATTTTCATTTCTCTACTTCATCCATGATACTAACGAACCAGTATATGTTGAAATATGACAACAACAAAACTATTTTTAGTAATTTATTCAACGTAAAGTAATTGGTTGACATGTATAGTGAGATTCTCTTGGCGTGTTGAGATAAAGAAATTTCACAAATTAAGCTAAACATAACAAAACTAAAAATGGAAAAGAACCCCAAAGTAATGAGGGTTAGATGTACCGCCTCATATAAAAGATGTGAAAAGGGACATATGTATCATGAGACAAATACGTACTTTTGTCTTCGGTAGTAATAACACCAATACACAAGTATCAACCGACTATGGGATCAACTAAAATGTAATTATAGCTCCCATCATAAATGAAGGAGTTGGAAATGCACCTGGTCATAGGTGTTGGTATATACAATGTAATGTGTGTATCATAGTAGCAACCAATTTTCACATCAACTTTAATGGCAACAAGAACTTTGCCGGGCCAATTGACTATCTTATTGAGTTGAACTAGATCTAATGTCTGCAGTTATGGAATGAAAACACGAGACATAAATTCTCTAAAGCATTTAAGATATATCTGGATGAAACATAACATATATTCGCTCTAAAGTAATTGAGTTGAATCCGGTTTTTGTTACGTAATAAGGGCTACACCACTTATTAAATTTCTCAAGACTCAATGTCTAAGCTCTGTATATACTAAGGGCTAATCACACCAAAGGGTGTTCATGCATGAACTATTACCTAACTTTTTGTAAACTTACAGTGAGAATGAAGTTGATTGCATCTATAAACTATTTCTAATGAATGTGGAAGGAAGCATATCCTTAGAAAATTAATATGTAAATCTAGTGAATTGTAAATCACTGGAAATTGAATTACTGAATTCATATTAACCCCAACAATGAACTCATTGGGATTGATTCATAAAGACTTTGACATAACCATAAGGCACATTGGTTGTGACACGACGTTCCGTTTTGAAGTACTAACACGGGCACCAATTCATTTGAGTGTACAAGAAAATGAACTAATAGAATGCGAAGTTACGGCATCTATCATAATCAGTGATTACTAAAGTTACTAGATTTGCACTGCCTCTCCCCATTATGCTTTAGAGTAAGAAAGCACGTCACTCATGTTACAAAGTCTTTCTTTTGTAAAACACGATTGAGACCATCCTGTTTTACTTAGATGCAAATGGTATATAACTCATTTTTCAAAGAATAAACTGTTGTTAGTGAACTTATATCCATGCAGAATGCGGACCGTTCAAGTGATTTATGGCTCTGATGGATGATTCGACGCATTGAATCGGTTATTTCTCACAACAAATAATGCGTTTAAATTTTGTAAAACTCCTAGAACATACTATACAATTCAAAGTGCAAAGGCTCACCACCCTTGATAATGCTAGAGAATTTATATCAAAATGACTTGATGAATATTGCATAATGGTCTCGCAGAGACTACCATCAAATGTTACAGATGGTGTCTAAGGAATAGGTTATGCGTACCAACCCACCTTTTTATTGCTTTGAGGATATGCAATACTACACGCATCTTACTTTATTTGTTTTTAGAACCCAATATTAGTCAACCTTTTTCTGCGTACAAGTTGGTAACTGGAGTTAAGCCTGACATTCGTGTTCTTACGCATTTTTGGTTGCACTATATATGTGCCATTACGACTCCACATCGTATTATGATGCGTCTTCAAAATTGTTAAGTTGGTATGTTGGAAATGAGTTCCCAACAATTATCCGCATTTTAAACCTTTTGGAAGGAGGTCTCTTACCGCTAGATTTGTGGGTTATCGCTGTAGTGAGACAGTCGTCCCGTCGTTAAGGGGAGATAAGAAAAACTATATTCTAGGGGAACGACAGGAATTGTCGTAGTGTGTTCCCACTGTGTCTCATATTGATTCTTGTACTCCATAAATATAAATGTGAAGTGACAAAGCATAATCGATTTTCAGAATGTACACTGATGTCGCTAAAGTGACAAGATCACACATATCAACTGCAAATATTCCTGCAAGGTTAGAAATCCTCAGTATGGGGTACACCATAGACTAAGGTGTTGCAACTACACTTGGTGGAAGTGTAGTTGAGGTCGTGGCTCCATAAAGGAAGATGGGGAGACCACCAGGTTCGATCAATGCTCACCTAGAAAGGAAGTAGGTGAGTAAGGCACAAATTATTTATATCATCAGAAATCATCTCATAAGATTGTCTCTGAATATGTTCATGAATCAAACTGGAGGACGCTCCAAAGTTTAATGATTCCAGAGAACAATGACATCCCAAGTGGATTATGAGAATGCGCACGAGTCACTGGAAAGATCATGCGAGCATATTGATGATTAATTTCATATACATTTCCTTAAGGAAATAAAGAAAGATGAGATCGAACCAAGCTCCTTGTTCCTTAATTTCAACGAAGAGCGTATTTGGCCTATACAATCCAGGTAGAACTTGGTTCTTTGACAAATATAAAGGTATTTGGTGTGGTAGTGCTAACCAACCAAGTGTAAAGCCTATTGGACATACATGATTAATTTGTCACAAAGCATAGTGAGAAGAAAGCATTCTTAAACTATAAAGACTCACCTTGTGGCGCGAGGTTTCTCACAAATCCCTGGAATTGTCCTCTTGTAATGAACGATATATCGTTCATCTACTTAGTTAGCATGGTAATTTCAAAAGGACTTGAAATGCAGCATATTTATGTGGGTATTATGTATCTCTGAAAGAATCAAGAGATAGAAGATATTTTCAAAAGTGCATTATGGCCTTTTGCTTCCCAAGTAGAATGACTCTAAACCACGGAGTGTGTTTGCAGTTACACTGGAACACTCACTTATTGATTTAAACAATCAGGCGGATGTGGTATACCCGTCTAAGTGACTATTTAATTGGGAATGGATAAACAAGTAAAGTTTCGTGCCATGCGTATTAAATAAGTTCCTGATTCAAAATTATAGCTATTTATGTCGACGATATGGACATGATAAGTACTCTTAATGGAATAAGAGATCTTAAAAGTTATTTAAAATCTGAATTTGAGATGAAAATCCTGGGAAATCTCGATCTTATCTATGTTCTAAACTAGAAGACCGAGCTTGTGGTATATTATTCCACCAGTTTGCATATGTCCATTGTCAGGCAATTTAACAAGGACGTGTATGCTGCTAGCACTCCCATGATTAGTCTAGTTTCAAATGTACATAAATGTCCAATTCGTCTAAAGGAATATGACTAAGTTGGGTCGGGAGATGAACTTTCCTTATCTAAGTATAATAGACGCATTATTGTACTTAGCATAATGTACTCGACCAAATGTTACATACTCAGAGAACTTGTTAGCTAGATATAGCTAAGCGCCAACGCAACGTCATTGAAATGGTACAGTGAATGTAATCATGTACTTAAAAGTAACCATTGACATAAATTTGTTTTATCCCTGCAAAGACATAAAAAGGAATGCTAATGAAAGTGTTATGCAAAAGTTGTTGATTATGAAGGAACAATAATCTTTCCTCCAACGAAAGTAATCAGGGGAAGATAGGTCATTACCGATATTCAGTTTCGAAAAGTACATGAATAAAGGAATAGTCTGGAACAACTCTGAAAGTAATCAGGGGGAGATGCCGACATCAGGGGGAGGATCCAAAGATATGATGTGGACAAATTTTACTTCGAAATTGAAGTTGTGTTGTACTCTTTTTCCCTTCGATCGAGAATAGTTTTTCCCAAAGGGTTTTGTTACTCGACAAGGTTTTTAGCGAGACAACACTAAAAACATCAAGTATGTTGAACGTTGAAGACATAAAGATCGTCGTTGATATTACTGAAAATATCTGGATCAAAGAAATGAAACACGATATTTTGTTAAGCAACGTATCTTACAGAATCAACAACACGGTCTTATAAACATTCATGTCACCAAAGTAAAGTGTGATAAACTCCTTTTGAATGTATTAGACTAATGTAAATTGTCTGACATCAGGGGGAGCATCTAATGGTGTGTTGAAATTTTTTCCTTCACTGAGGTTACTTTTTCCTGCAGGGTGTTGTTACTCGGCAAGGTTTTTAATTAGACAACAACAAACACCAGGAATTAACTTCCCAAGTTAGGCTATTGTCTTTTCCAGAAGGATACTCTGCATAAGAAGTTGTGAAGCAACTAATCAACTTCAACGGAGCAAAGTGATCATCTGCAACGGATCACATTTACTTGCATCTGTCACGTTGTACTCTTTTCCCTTCGCCAAGGTTTTATCCCACTGGGTTTTCCTTGTCAAGGTATTAATGAGGTAACATATTCGAGTCCAACTATATTCTAAGTTTGCTTAATATTGTACTCTTTTTATCTAGTTAAGGTTTTGTCCCTCTGGGTTTCCATGGCGAAGTTTAAACGAGGAAATTAACTTAGACTCGTCGATCTTTGAAAATCGTATTACATGTGATGAACTACATGTAAAGTACGTGACAACATGTGAAGTACTACATGTGAAAAGTTTTACCAAGGTTTTATCCCACTGGGTTTTTCCTTGTCAAAGTTTTAATGAGGCGATTGATTTCGGCACAAGTCATCAAGAAGAGGACGACATTTGAAGAACTACATTCAAAGCACTATATTTGAAGTACTATGTATAAAGCTTTGTTATTGAACCGCACTAGGGGGAGTGTTATAGGGCCTGTGGCCCATGGATGTGCAGCCCAATATAGTGTCTAGGGTCTTCTTCCTAATTGTATACGAAGGATTATATGAATGTAACACAGTTGATTCTAATCAATAGAAAATTCCTCTGCCTCTTTATCTTCCCTATATTTCCACTGCAAAAGAATATTAATTCTTGCTGCATATTTGGTAGATTTTCTATCTCCTGAGGCAGATTCTGGATGGAGCCCTTAAAAGCGCTGAAGAAAATCAAAGTACCAGAATCCAAAGAAGAAAAACACTGAAATGTTGGAAAAAATTGAAATGCCAGAATCCAAAGAAGAGTCGTATATATTAACAAATCAAATCTGATGCTGATGTTTTGGACTTGTCTTGGTTTTCTCTGAACACACTAATTCTTTCGTTTCACTAACTCTTCATTTCGACGTGAAGAATCATTCTCTTAATTCAGTACCTGGTTTTGATCTCTGCCAAGCGTACATGTGAACCAGAAGATAGAGAAACTGTAGATAATTTTTTCGATGTTCTTAAAACAGGGTTTATTCATATTTTACCCGTTATTATAGATCAGAATTGAAGAAAAAACTCAGGAGAGACGAAACAGAACTTGATCTGATGAATGAGCAAACTGTTGGAGAACATGAAACGGAAGCAATGCATGAAATAGAGGAGGTTCTTGCACAAGAAGCACACGGTCACAGTCACGTGTAGGACTCGGTGGAAGCATAACACAGGCCCGATTCCATACCAAATATGTTGTATGGATGTCAGCATTTCTCGCACTAACAACTCCAGCTGGTACAAATTGTTTAACGGGTTCACTAGTGTATACAGCAGTACTAGTCCTACGGCTCTTATTGTACTTAGGAATTCAGCTGCATATATGTCACCTCAAGAGAACAAAATGCTCTTACATTTGCATCATATTATTTAGACTAAGATTGGAAGTGAGTTTTTCTATAATGTAACTTTATTTTAGTTCTTCTAATGGTTTTTAAATAATGTTATAATCTAGCTAGAGATTATGTCATCTACTAGTTGGCCTGGTCGAATTGACCTCCTATCGTAACTTCTTCTTCTGCAAATTCATGTTTAACGACAACCCAACAATCCTAAACCATTGTATACCATTCATGTTGATAGATGGTAACCGACGGATCGCAGGTTGGTGATCCATTATGCATGGGTAGTCTCGTTGATGATGATAGCCACTCACGATGATGTTGTCCATATAAATTCCGAAAAGATGGACAGCAGATGTTATGGGTTCACGAAATAGAGAATGAGCTTGAACACTTGATGATCTATTCTTACTGATCAGAGAACCATGAAGAGACACCATATTTAAGAATCTATGGTGATTACTCGTGTTAGCATGCAACCTCTTAAAACCAGTATACACATTTCTCACTCTCATTTGGTGGTCCATTGCTTTGGAAACGGAAAATATTTATTCAAAACTAATTCTTCTGCTCTGCATGTCCATTTTTCAAAGCAATGCACCACCAATGAGAAGGTGGTGAACGTACACACCTGTTTTAAAGGGGTGAACATTTCAGTTTATCAGAATGGTATAAATAGCACTATATCATAGTCCCATAAGCACCATCAACCTCAACGAGGTAACTATAGCATAAACCTTTTTGGCAAATGGTTCCACTCGTCTTTCTCTAATCTACTCGTCTCACCAGGGCCGGCCCTGACATTTTCCTGCCCCAAAGCATACCCAAAAAGATGTTGCCCCCTTACATACAACAAACTATGGTCGGGAGCATAAGGTGGCGCGTATTAGTTTGGTTAGCATTATTTTCTGTCATATTTAAACCTATAAATACATATATTGTGTTGCCAAAAGATTGTCAAATATCTCAAGTGTATATATAGCAAAGCATTATTCAAAAACTTATCAAAAGAACCTAGATAGTTTAATTCATATAGGAATCAGTATTTACGTACCACCTGTTCAAGAGTTCGATGTTTTACAATAGGTCTTGTGAAAATTTTGGCTGAATTAGAACACTGGGAGGGCTATTGCGAGTCCAGTTTAGGTGACTTGCATGATGTCACGATGATCTCACAAAGGAGCAAATAAAAAAATCATAGAACCACCTTTTGTTGTGAATTTTGCATTATTTAAGACTCTGTACTCGTGAATCTGAGAGGCTTTACCCTCTTATTTTGACTTGTCAGTAGAGCAACGAGAAAACGCATGGCTAAGAGCAACGAGCAAAGATCATTATTCTCTCCTGGAAGCCACCTCAAGGACTTGTTATCGTTCTCTGGCAAGCTACCTGGTTTCCCAATGCTCTCATTCTGATTCACAATGTTCTCTGGCAAGCTATTTGGTTACTGAAGTCTAAACTAGCTAAAAATATTTTTATTCATAACCATTGTTTATCAGTTGTGCAACCATTTTCACATGATTGCTACAGGTTGATGCCAATTCTTTCAAGTGATACCATTCTATATAAGCCAAAAAGATAAAAATCGATCATGCCCGTCGGATCACTCAAATGGTATCCCCTAAGAGTATTGACATCAGCCTTTGGAAATCATGCATTTTCATTGCTTTTCGGTAACCAAAATCTAAACTAGCTAAAGAATTATTTTTTTTCTGTTACCCCCTGCCCCGTGCTGCCCCAAAATAAAACTTTGCTGACTTTGCCTCATGGTCGGTCATGCGTCTCACCATCAACCTCAGTGGCATGTATCTTTAATTTGACCTTTTAAGCCAGTCAATGTCGATCAACCGATCATACAAAATTTTGTTCGCCTGTTTGGCACTCACTTTCAAATAACATAATATCATGCATTCACCTTTTCATTATTTGGCTTGTTTTGACAGCATGTTCCATCCATAGGTTTGACTTGAATGTTAGTGTTCAATATTCGTTTCACGCAGTCAGCGAAACATTGCTCAAGAGGCCAAGAATGACACAATTGGAAGCACTAACCGTGAAAAGTACGAACATATATAATCTTGATGGAATACGTATAGATTAGATTCTAAATTTCTATTAAAAAACTTTTCTTTTACAATTTTAGAAAAGCTGTATGACAAAGATTCCATGCATAGGCTAAACCACAAGTCTGTCAAATCACGATGAGTCATTGATGCCATTCCAGTTCAACTTTCTTATTAGATCATATACGTATCCTCCCGCAATTATTGAAGTCAAATGTCATGAAGCGACTAAATAAATGGTACTGTAAATTTGGCCGCTAAAGGAGAATCGGGAAGGGTATGCAATGTTCACCTTTTGTCAAATTCGGACCACTTCAAAGTTCAAACCTTTGTTTTGTGTGCATAAATACGGGTTGAATGTTTTTCTTGTAATAGAAGAAGCGGACAAAAAATAGGGAGAAGAAGTAGACAGAAATTTTTATTAATGTGTAGAATTAAAATAGGTTAAGCCTCTATTTATATAGATAGAAGACTTGGTTCCCAAGATATGTAAACCATAATGCTTAGTAATTAAACTTGGTTTATAACCCTCCCTTTGATGACCAATGTGGCTAAGTCATTACAAACATAGCAGGAAAACTCAAAAGAGAAAAACCTGAAATTGCATAAGCATGTAAAACTCAGACAGTGTTGGACACGTATATGTTGCCTCGTTAAATCTTGACAAGGAAAACCCAGTGGGACAAAACCTTGGTGAAGGAAAAAGAGTACAACGTGATTTACAGCAAAATACCTTTTACTATGATGCTCCCCCTGATAAGTACTTCATTTAAGTCTTGGTTTGCAAATCTTCGACTCGACACTTCCCAATTTTGATAAACGAATTTCTTGAATGCCGGAGACATCAATGCTTTCGTGAGAAATCTACCAGTTGATGAAGTCTTCTTTTACGTTAGTCTTCTAATAGTAGTTTTCTCGAGTCTTCAAGTTTCTTTTAATACATTAAGTACTTGAGTCTTGGATTGCTAATTTCTTGGAGATGATTTGCAGAAATAGTTGATGTAGTTTCTTCAACAAAGTGCCAAGATATGAATACCTTATCATACGTGAACAAAAATCGTATTTGTGAGAAGGAAATCCAAATTCTTAGGAGATGATTAAGTTGATTTGGGTTAATCAAATGTGCGCATCCACTAAACAACCAAAATTGATACAGCTCCCCCTTGGATGACCATCATGTTGAATTAAATTGCCTTACTAAAACCTTACCAATAAAACCCAATGGGAAAAAATTTGGACGAAGGAAAAAGAGCACAAATATCAACATTTTAAATAAAATAAAATAATTAAACGTCAACAAGATGTTGCCTCATTAAAACCTTGTCAGGAAAAACCACATGGGAGAAAAACTGAAACGAAGGAAAAAGAGTACGACTTTTGACGATTCATGGATGCTAACTCAACAATATGAGTATCATAGAAAACAAGCATCAAAATCATAATTATAGTCTACATCATAGACAAGTTTCAAGCAAGCATAATATTTAAACTGCAGATTTAAGAAATAAAAATAAAATAAAATATATGCTGCTAAAGCGTGGATTTTTGTGTTTTTAAGGACTCCTCAAGAGACCAATAAAGTTGATATCATCAACTAATTAATCCGTATTTTCGGTTTCGTACCAAATTTCTAAAAACACATAAAGGATTGTTAAACCTGACGTAAACGAGTCAGATGGCTGCCTGGATATAAACTAAATCCTATAAGGATTACAAATTTGAATATATTCTCCGAATGCAATACGAGTTCAAGGAATACCACGCCAAATGCATTATTCAGGGAGAAAAAAATATTGTTGAATCAATCCTAGGGTAGAAAAAAAAATGAAACCCTTGAATCGTTTTGACAACGAAAAATTTCTCGTATAACGCATTATGACTACACTAGACTGTAATTTATAGGCTTGGCATTTTTAAAGTGTTAAGTTTTGGATCCAAAAAATTGCGTTAATTGAGAAATTAATCCAACTTAATTTGGATTGTATGCCAACCAATCACATATGTCGATATTCCTCTGCAGAGGGGTTCACAATCACCATCATTTATTTCAGTAGCTACTTTAAATGACTATTCGACAATAATTTAGCTTGCTATAAGCCAACACAATTCTCAAGTGTAAATTGAATCAATTACTGGTACCAGCGTCCGCGGACATTATAATCTCCTCATATTCAAGTGAGAAGATATTATAATTGAGAATGTGAATTCGGTACACTCAATTGGAGCACTACTTGTAGCCTCTTGTAGAACACTACTTATCTGTTAAATGTGACTGGATTTCCTCTTAAGAGGCAAAAACTTAAATAAAAGCAAAATGAAAAATTTCACGCCAATCATATAATGACGGCCTACATCGATTTGATTGTGATGGGAGAGAAATTGATATAACATTTAAGTTAATTACACAAAGTTCTGATAGTGTATAATCTCCCCCTGATTATGGCGAAAACTTCAAGTTTCGTAAAGTATTATCCGATTAATTCGAGACATATACTTAGAATAATTTCTGGACTTTAAGAAACCACATTGGACAGTAGATACTGATTTAAAATCCATAAAAAAAATGTCCAAAAAAATTATAATTCATCCAAATTAAAGATCAACCATGGATTTTATTGGTTACATGAAAAATATGCAAATAAAATCTCCAATAATTGTGCTCCCTATAGAGCCGATGAGATAATTATTGAGAATAAATTTATGGACACATTCTTTTTCATAGAAAATTATATCAAGATAGACATAGTCAACAAGGACTAATTATATGGCCTAACAAGGCGGGTGCACACCCATTGATCTTTTGTGTCCGGTCATATTCTAACTACAAGTAGAACAATCTCAATTATGGAGATTAGTACTAGGAGAAAAAAAAAATGCTCCATATCCCTCAGGAATGCAGCAATTCCTTGTATTGGTGTTTGGAATTATGAATAACATGATAACGATGTTTAGCCCCTTTAGGATTGATAGGGAAAAACCAAATCTAGTTTGTTTATATATTTATTTTTAAGAAAAATAAAAAAATCATCATCGCTATTCTTTGTAAAGAAATATAATGGTTGATTAACGATGGTTTCTTGTAGGGAATAATAGAAACCAATCAATGTTCCTTGCAAGGAATGGAACGATATTGGCCTAAAAATAATTTAGACTGCCAATTTATTTTACATCACATCTCCTAGTATTGATGGAGGAGAGAAAACCAATATCAATTGGTTTATACGATATACCAAAATCATTTCGGTGACAACGAAAAAAAAAAGTCGTTTTGGTCATCGGATATGGAAAATCCATTTTATGGTAAAAGAATGATTTCCGTAAAGAATCGAAACCAAATACGAACCACATGATCATTGTCCAATAGACAAAGATACCAGTATTAACTGGCCGGAGGTTTTTCAACCATGCACATGATTGGTTACCGTAAAAATAATTAAATTGCGATGACACCAGATTTTGGTGATTATAGTTTCTTTTAGAAGGATAGAAACTATAAATATTTTCTTTTTCTTTTCTCTAAAAAATATAACAGAAATTAGAGAAAAGAAGGAAATCAATTTATTCCCAAAATTGATTATCCATTTTTTTTTTTATTTTTTTTTTTGATGCGAAGAAAAAATTGAATTAACTTGAAGTTGAAATGTCTAACAATAATTGTGACTCAAGAAAATATGGGGGATCATCTAACCAGACTCTAGAGACTATATGCCTTATGTTGTGCTTGGCATAAAACTACATTCCCATTTAACAAAATAACTAAGTTTACTCATTGCATCAAGGAGGAGTGTTTCATTTTCCCAAGCAATTATTGCTGCAACTTTGTTGAGGAAGCTTTCAATACTTTTGAGATTTGTCTCCATGATAATATGTGTAAGCTTCAGTTCCTTGTACCAGCTAACCGCTTCGTAGAAATCCAAACATTCCGCCTGCTCCGAACTAATTTATTCTGCATAACATTTTGTTACGCTCCCTCTCCATGTGCCTGCACAATCACTGAATATTAGAGCAATGCCTGTAGTACCACTATTTATATTATATGAATCATCACAATTCAATTTAAAGAAAGGGGATTCTGGGGGATACCAATGCCTTTCAATGGGAGGTATTGGAAGAGTAGAGTTGTGCTGATTAAGTGAACTACCATACAACTTGTCAAGATAAGCTGCAAAACTTAAGACCTTCTTTACCACAGATTGTGGTTGAATCTTGACGTTCTGAAAATTTACTTCACACCTTGTATTCCAAAGAGACCAAGTAGTCACCAGCATTAGCTGAAACCAACTCTCCCTGGAGTTTTGTTGTTGCTTATATTGTAACCAACTTTCGAACATTTCAGCCATAGTATTATAGCCTCCTGTTAAAGCCAAAGAACCTCCAGGAATGAGAGACCATACAGCTCTTGAAAAGGGAAATGGAACATCACATGCATGATATATTCATTATGTTGATTACACAGTGGACACTGTAGATTAATGCTATGAAAATTCCTTGACAGTCTCACTTTTGTTGGCAGGATGTCAGTCAGACACTTCCAGAAGAAGTGTTTTATCCTTGGCCATGTTTGGATGCTCCAGAAATTCTTCCATTTGATCTCCGTATCTAGTATGCTGGTAGAGACTTGAAGGTTACCTTGACTTATTTCATATAATTTGTTGTAAGTAGATTTCAGAGAGAAAGATCCATTTTTGGTTAGCTTCCAGACAAGTTTGTCATCAACTGAGTCTGGAATCCTCATAGTTTGAATTTTGTTAGTTGTTTGAGCATCGAAGAGATAATGAATGAGATCCTGATTCCACTGCCTGGTATTCTGACACAGAAGATCACTAACCCAAATATATGATTCACTGTCTTCTACACCAGCTTTTGGTATTGGTGGTTCATTTAAGCCTGAAATCCAAACATCCAACCAAATTTTGATTTTGGTGCCTTTGCCTAATCTCCACTAACTGTGTTTTTTAATAAAAGCAATCTGCTTTTGAATTCCATTCCACGCCCATGAGCAATTCGATTTGATTGTAGCATGAAGTAGACTGGTGTACGGGAAGTATTTGGCTTGAATAGCCTTTCCCCAATGTTCATCAGTATTCGTGCAAATTTTCCAAGCGGCCCGAACCAATAGGGCTTGGTTTAGAATTTTTAGATTTCTAAAACCTAACCCTCCACAGTTCTTGTGTAGCTCTAAGTGCTTCCAAGAGGTAACATAAGTACCTCTCTTTTCTTCAAAACCCCACCAAAATTTCCTCTGAGCTGCTTCAATCTTGTTGAGGATATCCACTGGAATTTGAAAACAACTCATTGAATAAGATGGAATCGGGTTAGTAACATGTTTGATCATTAATGATTTCCCACACTGAGACATGGTTTTACTATCCCAAGAATTTATTCTACTAGTAACTCTGCCAGTCAATTGTGAAAAGCTCTCTTTCCTCTTCTTACCGATAATAAGAGGAATACCCAAATATCTTTCATCCATTTGCATTCTCGGTACCTTCAATCTCTTTGTAAGTAGCCTACAAAATCTTTGAGGAACATTTATGCTGAAATGCACACTAGACTTATTGAAATTCACCAACTGTCCAGATGCCGCTCCAAAATCTTCAATAATCTTCAAAACGTTGTTCACATTATTATGGTCAGCTTTCATGAATAACAAACAGTCATCCGCGAAGAATAAGTGTGAAATAGAAGGAGCGGAGGGAGCTATTTTGATGCCTTCTATAAGTTGTTGTTGTTCTGCATGGAAAAGTTGTCTAGAGAACGCTTCCATTGCTATTATAAATAAGTAAGGTGATAGGGGATCACCTTGTCTAACTCCCCTTGTAGGCTTGTATGCAGCACATGGTGACCCATTAAGAAGTATCGAAATATTTGTAGTAGAGATACACTTCCTGATGAGATTATACCACTGATAAGAAAAACCCATCTGGAGCATGACATCTTGTAGGAAAGACCATTAAATTCTATCGAACGTTTTATACGTATCAAGTTTTAGTGCAAGATAGTTTGATTCTTCACGCTTATCCTTCATAGTATGCACTATCTCTTGGGATAAGATGATGTTGTCTGAGATCTGTCTTCCTTGCACATAGGCTGCTTGAAGTGGTGAGATTATTTTTCCCATAAATGTTTTCATACGCGATAACATAATATTAGATATTATCTTGTATGATGTGTTGCACAGGGAAATTGGTCGTAGATCTGAAGGAATTTTCTTATTTTTTGTTTTGGGTATTAAGGAGATGTTTGTGGCATTCAAACTCTTCAACAAATAACCAGTACGGAAGAATTGTTGCACCATATGTATGACATACCTTCCCACAATATCCCAATGCGACTTGAAAAACCCTGGTGGAAAGCCATCTGGACCAGGGGCTTTCCAAGATTTCATTCCCTTTAAAGCTTTGAAGATTTCATCTCCATATGGCATGTGAATAAGTTCATCTTTGTCAGCCTTTGTGATTGTTTGTGGAATACAATGTAAGGTATTATCATCCTTAACAGGTGAGCATGTTGTGTGCAGCTTCCCATAATGATTTGTAAGTAAATTTTCCAATCCCTATCTAGAAGTACACCAATTTCCTTCTTCATCCTTTAAAGCCATAATGTTGTTTCTTGATCTTCTTTTGTTAGCTCTGGCATGATGATGTTTTGTGTTTCTATCCATTTCTAGATAGTAATCATCTCTTGATTTTTGACCCCAAAATTCATTTTGAATTTGGTGCCACTGCTCTAACTGATTTTCCAAAGCTAGCACTTGATTTGTTGATGAACTATTAGGACTCTCTGATTGTATGGCCTCCATCTGTTGATGCAGAAAAAAATATTACTCTGAATATTACTGAATTGCTCCCTATTCCACTTTGAGATATATTTTCTGGTGATATTGAGTTTTTGTGACAACTTATGCGCATCTGATCCATTAATATGATGATTCCAGGCAGCTTCAATCTCTGGTTTCAAAGATTCGTCCCTCTCATAATATTGGAAGTATTTCCAATGACATTTTCTGTCACCTTCATTTTGTGAAGAATCAAGCATTATAGGACAATGATCCGACCCAAACTGAGGAAGATGAATTAACTTTGCATCAGGGAAAGAGATATCCCATTCAGCATTGGTGAGAGCTCTATCCAATCTGGATCTTCTGATACCTGTCCCATGTACATTAGAAGACCAAGTAAAAGATTTTCCCGTATAACTCATATCATCCAATCCAGCTTCTTGTATCAAACTAATGTACGGAGCATCTCTAGAGGAAGAGGTATGTTGCCGTGAAGAATAAGAAGTAGTTCCAACTGTGGTATGAGAAGAAATTATGCCTTCACTATGGAAAATCAGATTCAAGTCGCCAATTACAACCCACGGTTGCTGAACTGAGATGCTCAAATCTCTAATATACCTCCACTGTTTTTCTTTGTTATTTGGGTAAGGAGAACCATACATACATGTGAGTAACCAAGATGGCTTAGAAGGGTCATCCTGCACTGAACAATTAATGATCCAAGAATCGAGATTGATGACATTAAAAGTAAAGCCATCATTCCATAATAAAATAATACCTCCAGCTAATCCTCTTGAGGATATTAGTTTATGATTTGGGAATTTAAAGGTCTTATTAACTTAAGCATTTTATCTTCCCCTATTTTTGCTTCTGAGATGAAAATGACATCCGGATTATACCTAGCAATTAAGTCCTTAAGATGATCTCTAGGTTTTTTGTCAGCAAATCCCTGACAATTCCATGCAATAATCCTCATAATTACAGTATCGGGATTAGATGTACAGGTATGATAACAATGATTGGTATTAAAGGTAATCATAATCAAATAATGTAGTAAACCAGTATAAATACTAAGGAATGTAAAAGTAGAAAAATGCACTTGAAAGAAATGGGAATTTGTAAACTTAATTACCTCAGTTGCATGGCACTCTGAATTACGCATGAGATTCTTTCATGCGTCAGCATATGGAATTTGACTTGTACCAGTTTCTACCCCATCCATTTTTCCAGAGAGTAAGTTGTTTACGACATCACTCATAACTCCACCATGAGCAGCGAGAATGGGACCCTGAATGGAAGGGTTTGAGCCATTGTCTTGTTCTGGTTGGTTTCGAGCTCTTTTGGTCATTCTTTCTTCTTCCGCTTCTGTCATATTCCCCCCCTCTTGTTTAATCCTCATCATCTCATCTTCTGAAGTTTTACCTTTATCTCCTGATTGTTCCTTAGATTTTTGGTACTCCTCATATTCTTCCACTGTCATTTCTCTTTCTTTTAGTAATTCAGCAACTTCTTCACAGATTGCTTCATCATGGTCTATAATGTAACAATGGTCACAAAGGTTGTGGGGTTGTTTGATACAGTGATAATGGATCCACACTGGCTCTCCATGATTGGAATTCCACCACTCTCCTCTCTTTAAAGGCTCAGAGATCAATTTCAATTCGCGCAATTATCATGTTGCCTGATCTGGGTCTACAATTTTTCGGGACTGTAGAAATTTTCGTACCCAGGTCTGCAATTGCTTCATTCACCACTGCCTCATGATGATGCTCCAGTAATAAACCTTTGAATTGCACACTCCAAGGTTGTTTTCGAAAAACATAGTCCGAGTACGCCACTGTTGTTGTGTATTCTTGTAAAGCAAGTAAGCATTTTTGAACGTTCCAAGGAGATTTCTTCAGAACATCATTCTTATCTTTTTCAGTGTTAAACTTGAAGACAAACAAATATTTTCCAACTATCATTGTCTCTCTTTTCTTGTAGTTCTTTCATAGAATGTTGAGCTCTTCATTGATATCAGAGTTTTCAATATCTTCTTGTTTGGTTATCAGCTTCCCAATCAAACTGAATGACCACACAGATGCAGCAACATTTAGATTCCTAGCAGAACCTATAACAACTCTTGACGACTTGAAAGAAGTATCCTTCATTTTATCAGTGATGGTGTTGATACTGGGAGTATTTTCACCACTTTTGTTAATCGCCTCCATTGTGTCTATGAAACGTTTCTTGCTAGGGTTTAGACTATCTTCTGGAATGAAAAGCAATCCAAGACTTGGTTGATTTATATTTAGGGTATAATCAAGGAGAGTAAAACCGAAAATATTTTATTTCCTAACAAACTGATAAGAAATATATTGAAGGGTATTTGAAAATTTCTTATTAGTCTTCCAATGCATGTGATCCGAGAAACACTGATAATTCCTTAATTCACAGTAGATAATAGAGGGAAAGATCGATTTTTGAATTTTCTCACAGTGAATCGGTGACTGAGTTGATATACTAGACGTAATCTTCATGGCTTCAAAAAATTGAATTGGAGGAAAATGATATCGCTCATATCGAGAATAACATACTTCTGGTAAAATGATTGTTTGCAATATAGCAATATGGGGTAGAACTGAGTTAGGAAATATAGCCGATATCGACAAAACTGTCTTGATTGTCAAGCATAAGCTGATCACAAGAATCCAATATAGGAAGGAATCCATGATAATTCAGAGGACCTGCAAAAAATCAGAACTCCATATCAGAAAACTTAAGAAGAGTAAATAAGACTAAACTGAAAGAAACAGCACAGGATCAAATCGTGGGAACAAACAGATGGAAATAAAAGGAGAAAACAAATACTTTAAAGGAGCAGAGCTATTAAGAAGAAATAAATGAAAAAAAGAAGATTAATTGATTATCCATATATATATATATAAATATAATTTTATATGTGGTAAGTAGAAAAAGAATCAAAAGAAAATAATAATTATTAGTTTACCGTCAAATCTTTGCTGCGTAAAACGAAAAGGATATTAGAGCTTTACAAATCGGTGCTGTTGTGCGTGGACCATGGCATCAAAACGACCAAGATGAATCACTCTAGTTATATCTTCTGGTGTACATCGTAAACATGCCATTGAAGGCCAGATCCAACTAGGATTACATAGTCAACATGACCTTCCGTGTAGCACCGAAATAGAGTTTGTATCTTTGAGTGCCGTGAAAGGATCTTTGCAAAACGCCATTTGGAGAAAAAAATTTGATCCCGCCAGGGCATGAGTCCAGTCCATACAAAGATAGAAAACAGGATGTCAGTTTACTTTTGTAAGAAGAAAACAAATAAACGTTACTACATAATCATAATTAAAGGTATCTCAATTAAATATTAAGAAAAACTGGTAAAGGGAATAAGAGACCAGAAAACTCAAATTAACACCGACTCCACTTTGGTGTTTTTGCTTTTGCGAAAAGATTCAGAGGCTCGATGTAGAGCATGCTGTCGGTAGAGCAACGTGCGTGATAACGTCTTGTAATAGAAGAAGGGGACAGAAAATAGAGAGAAGAAGTAGAAAGAAATTTCTATTAATGTGTAGAATTACAATGGGTTAAGCCTCTATTTATATATATAGAAGACTTGGTTCCCAAGATATGTAAACCTTAATCTTAGACACGAAGAACATCTTAATAAATAAACTTGGTTTATAACAATTTTTTTATATTTTTTAATTTAAAACAATCACTCTAATTAATGGGTATTAAAATTTGTATAAGACAACAACCCTCCCTATTCTCCCAAAAGAATAAGTACTCAATTGGCAAGTATAATTTCAAAAGGTCTTCTTAACTTGTACACGACGAGTTAAGGAGAATAATCCACCTTTTATACTGGGATTGATAGTTTTCCTTGGGTGTGTAATTTACCTTTGAGATTTAGAATTTAGTTTCTCACCTGGACCCACTTTGCAATTAACAAAAAAAACATTTTTAATAAGAAAGATAGATGTCATTAATAATTAAATTTCTGATACATGGAGTTTCTCAATAATAAGAGAACTTAGCCACTGGGAGGCTTCATTAATCCAAGAAAAACTAGATGCCACTGAAGCTGCATCTATTGGTAGCAAGTCAGGCGCACAATTTATGTCTTTGGGTACATATGTAATCATCCAATTATTAAAATGTTTTAGTAATTCAAGACAATCCCTAATGATTGCATTATTTGTCCACTTAACAACTCCAATTTATCCTTTTAGTGCATTGATAACATTGGTACGGTCTCCTTCCAGATGAATATTAGTTATGCCACTTCGTATTGCTATTTGTACTGCCTCGAAAACTGCCAATGCTTCATCCTGTTTTGCATCTTCTGCTACTGCTGGGATACACCAGGCCCCTTTGAAGAAACCTGCATCATTTAACATAATTAGTCCAGATCCTATACATTTACTTTTTTTACTATAAGAGGCGTCAAAATTAATTTTATGATAGCCCACAGATAGAGCTGTCCATTGCACAACTAGTCTGTTTCTTATCACCTGACTGTGATTAGCAGTTATTTTTGCTACATATTCATTCCAATCCAAGATGGATTTCTTGATCTGTTGTACTGTAGCATTGACCAGCACCTGGTAGTTGTCAAAAAAACCTGCACATCTCATTTTCCAAACATGCCAAACACATTAGTTATACAGACCAACTTAGAGTGACACAAATTTGCATTATTACCACTACCGTTACTGAACCAACTAGTAACCCAGTCCAACATGTTTTGACCTAATTTGATGTTCCTATTTGTAACATCCATAGGATCCCAAATTTCTTTGGTCACATGGCACTCCAGAAATAAGTGATTTAAGGTTTCAGTTTCCCTGTTACATAAAGGACAAGTGGTGTCAATATTATGCATGTGCCTTGCTAATCTTTCCCTAAATGGTAAACAACTATGGACACATTTTCAAAGAAAATGCAAAATTTTTTGGGAGATATTCAGTTTCCAGAACAACTTCCATGGAAAATTACTGGGACCATCAGTTGGGGAGTGAGTATTACCTGTGACATCAATAACTATGTAAGCACTCTTAAAAATAAATAAACCATTTTCAGTAGGTTTTCAGATCAATCTATCCTCACCACTTGGAGGAATTCTAATCTTACAAATTTCTGTAACAGTACTACTATCAAACAGAGCATGCAAGATTTCAACGTTCCACTTTGTACTATTAGGTATCATAAGTTGATCAACAGCAACCATATTGCTGGACCTAAATCTAGAAGAAAGAGGAGCAGCTATGGTTGGAACCCAGATATCCTTCCAAATAGATATCTTTTTTCCATTCCCAACCTTCCAACAATAATGCTTCTTTATGATATCAAGGAATCTACAAATTCCTTTCCATATCCAACTCTCATCTTCAGTAAAAGCATGGAGAGGATTGTTGTTTAGGAAATATTTGGAACTCAAAATTTTTACCCATTCAGCATCAGTCTCAGTGAGCATCCTCCAAGCAAGTTTTGCAAGGAGAGCACTATTTAACTGAGCTGTTTTTTTAATATTAAGACCTCCTAAGGCTTTGGACTTAACTACAGACTCTCATTTCTTAACAAACAAACCTTTAGCACCATGATTTTTGTTCCACCAACAGTTCCTCTGAATTCCATCTCATTTTGTCTGTAAGTTTTTTTTGGCATTGGAAAAACAACTAAATGATGAGAAGTTAAAGTACCTAATACAGACTGAACCATTACAGTCCTAGTAGGCTGATTCATGTTCTTACCCTTCCAACTAGCAAGTCTATCCAGAAATCTATCTGGGAGATGACTAAAAGTTTCCATTTTATTGCGTTGAATGAGAATTGGAACTCCTAAATATTTTTCCTTTAGATCTGGAGTTTTAATATTCAGGATACTAGCAATATGATTCTTAACTTGACTATCCATCTTAGGAGAAAAAGCCATACCTGATTTCTCATAATTTATGGATTGACCACTATACTTACTGAAGTTCTTAATGATTTTATCCTGCCTAGCACCTTGTATATTAGCCTTTGCAAAGATAAGGCAGTCATCTGCAAAAAAACAGATGGCTAACATAAGGACTAGAGTTAGTAACCTTTATACCCTGTAACATGCCTTCATTTTCAGATTTAATCAAAAATTTGGAAAAACAATCCATAACTATGATAAAAAGATAGGGTGACAAAGGGTCTCCCTGTATGAGACCCCTTGTAGGATAGAAAACCTCACCTGGTGAGCCATTAAGTTGAACAGAAGCAGAAACAATAGATATACATTCCATAATCATAGAACACTAATCCTCATCATGAAATCCAAGTTTTCTAAGGATAGCTATCAAAAACTTCCATTCAATTCTGTTAAAGGCTTTTGACATATCTAATTTAACAGCCATAAGTCCCTTAGTAGCTTTACATTTTCTCATAGAATGAACTAGTTCATGTGCAATAACTATATTGTCAGTAATCTGCCTAGAGGAGAGAAAAGCATCTTGATAAGGACTTATAAATTTATCCATGACTTTCTTAAGTCTACTAGCTAATAACTTACTAATAAGTTTATAAGCAACATTACTTAAACTAATTGGCCTAAAATCTTGAGGGTGTTTAGTAATATTAGTTTTAGGAATTAGACTTATGAAACTATGATTAAGCTGTTTTAAGAGATGTTTGGAATGTAAGAAGGCTTGAACCATCTTAACAGTATCATCTCCGACAACAGTCCACATTTTTTGATAAAACCATGGTGGATAACCATCAGGACCAGGTGAAGTCCATGGCTGCATCTGAAACCAAAAAGTTCTAATTTCCTCACTAGTTGGCACTTTAATAAGCATATCATTTTCATCCTGAGAAATACAAGGCAGAATATCACAAAGATAGTCATCACAATCAGGAGGATTAGTAGTTTTGCTAATATTAGAAAAATGATTCCTAAGATCATTAGCAATACTCTTTCTATCAGTAATCCAAATACCAGCATCAGACTGAAGAGACTCAATTTGAGTTCTTCTTTTCCTATATTTAAACTTATCATGCAAATATTTTGTGTTTCTATCATCAAAAGTGAGACTGTTCTCCTTAGGTCTTTGAGAATAATAATCATGTTGGACTTGGTACCAATAGTCAAGTTTAGACTCAAGTTCCTTAAGTCTACTACTTATATCCTCAGAACTATTTCTTTGATTCAGACTGCTTATTTGACACTGCACGTCTCTAATTTGGGACTGAAAATTACCAAACTTATTGTGATTCCAGTCTGTTAAGATGTATTTAACATTTTTCAAGGACCTAGTAAGTTTAAAAGCATATGAACCATTCTCCTGAGTTGTCCAGTTATCTTTAATAAGATCAACACAAGAGTTGTCAGAGAACCAACATTTATTAAACCTATAAGGTTTACTAGTGTCAATAGACTCTCTATTACATACCAGAAAAATGGGGCAATGGACACTAGCATGAGGAATAAGATGATACACCACACTATTAGGAAAAAAATTCAGCCAAGCACCATTACAACAAGCTCTATCCAACCTTTCTAGAACCAAATTAGAATCACTTCTCTTATTTGACCAAGTATAAGGATTTCCTATGAAGAGAACATCACTCAGGTTCAAGTTATCTAAATGCTCATTCACAAAATCAAGTTCAGTTTGTCTAGGTACGTTACCACCTAACTTATCATCTTTATGAGTTATAAAATTTATATCATCTACTATCACCCAAGGACAATGATAAGAGCTTGCCAGATTATATAAGAAATCCCATTATTCAGTGATGGCATGATTATCCAAGGCACCATACATAAGAATAACTAAATATTTATCACTCCTAGCATCAATCTGCATTTTACAAATTATAAAGTTATTATTAACATCTATGATATCAACAAAAATACCATCTTTCCAAAGAAGAAAAAGACCACCAGCAGCCCCTATAGTATTAACAAAATAGTAATTCATGAACCCTATTTTTTGAGTGTATCTTATCATTTTCTTATCACTATTTTTGGTCTCAGCACGAAAAATCAAATCAGGATCATTAACTTTGACTAAGTCACTAAGGTGAAACCTAGTATACTTATTCCCATAGCCATGGACATTCTAAGAAAGAACTTTCATGATGCAACTAACTTTAATGCATGTACAATACTGATGATAGATAGACCCTGAGATAAAAGATTAAAGTTGACTAATTTATCTACTAAAACAGCTTGAGAATTTATGCCCAAAATTAAACACAAATTAAAAAAACCAGGATACCAAAAACAGAAATTAAACCCAATCAAAAAAAGACCTAATTTAAGGCTACTTTTCAAAATGAAATAAATTCTAGAAGGGATGATAAAAACCTGGTGAATAATTGCAGGATTCCCATAGTGAATCTGTGTGTTTGTCCCAGAGAGATCAGTTGCTGAGCTATGAATTGCTCTTGCGCGATTATCCTCTCCATTACTGCTTTGGTACTCCATCATATGCTCTGTAGGGATTTCACCATACTCTTTGTTTTCCTCTGCTTGATAGATAGGATTATTATGGGTAGTGGTTGAATTAAGTGTATGTGGATTATGATTCTCAATTGAACCATCTTCTCGACTTCTTTTAGTTTTCCTCTGCTCAGTATCTTCAATCCCTAAATTAGAGGTCAAATCGATTTGAGCATCAGATGAAGGGTTGGTATGTGAAGAATTACTAATAGCACCCAAAACATGCTCCATCATATCCGCATCCGTACTAGTGATATACTTAGCCAGAAAAGTTTTTCCTTCCTCTGTCAGACTCCATACAGCATATTCTTGGTCCGTCATTGCTTTTACTTTCTGTTCTTGAGCCAATCTTTTACAAGATTTTTCGTCATGGTCTACTACCCAGCATTCTTTACAAATTTTATAGGGTTGCATCTCATAATGATAGATGACCCATTTTCTCTGACCATTTGGTGTATCTACCCAACCTCCTCGTCTCAAGGGTTCCTTGAGTTTGACTTCTACATACACTGTGCTTGTAACACTACCTCTCGGTGGCCTTCCTCTTCCTACAGGAACAACTTTCCTTCCAATATCCTTGCATATTCCTTCAATCAGAGTTTCATTCAGAATGATATTGCCTAGGTTCCTTAGCTTGATACATCAGACATGATTGTCAAACACATGATCCCTTATTGGTATATTAGAATCATAAGGACGTAGAGCCAACAGATGGCCCAATATATCCCACGTTTTAGCTCGCGCTCCATTTTTTGCATCTTCCCTCTGGAAAGGAAAGAGAAAGAGATTCGTTCCTTTAGTGATTATATCATATATCCTATAACTTCTCCAACGATCATTAATTTCTTTCTTCACATCTTCATGGTCCAATGGCTTCTTGAACATGATTTTTCCAAGCAAACAGAATAAATACTCATCAGCTCCATCAGTTGAAACTTGAGCAGAAGCAACCAATCTTCTTAGAGGCCTAGGTGCAGTGGGACCAATTGTTGTAGACTGCATACTGGTATTGATACTATAAACTTTCCTGCTACTCTGAGAAGACATAGTACAATACTGCTTGTTGAAAGAAAAAGATTGACGCACAAGGTTTGGATGAGATTTAGGGTTTAAGATGTATGCTGGACACCTAATGGGGTTATAAAACTTTTGAGATATACGAAGATATTTATGTTTCCATAGTTGGTTGTTATTCTGTTGATTTTCCGTATTGACTAAGCTGAGAATATTTTTGAATTTGAAATTTCTTTAAACTTTCCCCCTTATGAAGCTATAATCACGGAGATGGTTTCTGACCAATCCATAGAGATTGGTTTTCTGTGTTAACAAGCTGAAGACAGATCTAATGGATATCATGATGGAAGAAAGAATTTCTACTGGTTTTACAGGCTACTAGTTGGGATGAGAAGCAGAATGGAATACCAATGAGGTTAAACGACTTTTAACTCACATAAATAAGGAGGATAATCAAAAAGACACTATTGTTCTTTATGAGCAAACACTACTGTGACAATCTTCAGTAAACAACTTGATTTCAAACCACCACTAGGAACTACGTAGAGACAACTATGGAGAACCTGCAAAAAAAGATTAGAACCACATAAGACTACTTTTAAGTGAAGCCAAATAAAAATTCAACTCACTAAACAAGAAAACAAAAAGAACTAGAACCTTCTACAAGCGTTTTAGATGAAAAAAAACTATTTCAATAAAACCATAATTAACAGAAGACTAATTCTAAGAAAAAAAAGATCAATAATTTGAAAAACAATGATAGAAATTCATGGAAAAGATTGAAGAGTTTAGAAAGAGAGAGAAGAGAGTCCACTTTCACATACTATTGTTTATACTTTGCAAGCTTGCATTATGAGTAGTGTCATATCTTGAATTATGATACATTTTCGGCAGAACTGCAAATCAGTGTAAGCAAAACATAAGTGCAACTCATTGTAAGCAAAACACATATAGTGTAAAATTCATTATTGTTTGGGTTCCATAAAAACAAATGACAATTAAGAATAATCATGTCAACGAATCGTAATTTTAAAAAGGAATCAATTAAATAAAATGAATGATAATATTTTATCTAATAATATATCCCGAAAAACAAATTCTTAACATTAATAGGATGCGTTTTCCAAAATAATTTTTTTCTTTGTTAAATCGCACTATTGTAAAACCTTTGAGTGTAGAATATCAAAAGAGAGAAAAAAA
>NW_020623156.1:3300372-3311184 GCF_003573695.1 Papaver somniferum
CAATGCACCATATTTTGCGTATATTTCACAAAAATATCTTTTTTCTAGATAATCGTTACGCATTTTATTTTTGTTATGTTGGCTAATTTTAAGAACATAAACGAACATCCATTTAATAGTAAACGACCCTATAAAACCAAACATATGCTTACATAATGCAATATGTTGTTCGCGAAAATTTTATTGGTTTTTGCTTTTACAATAATTATCCCGAAAATTTGTTAAATTACTTGTTATACAAATATTTATAATATATTTATTTACAGAGAAAAAAAAACAAATTAAAACAAATGTGGCGACACACCTTAGAACACTTGCATCCATTGCAGAAGAACATCAAAAGTGAACAAACAAAATGGACCACAAAAAATTCTTTTCATACCTCTGGCAACCTTTGCCACCTTTTTAACAATTTACACCAAAGACATACATGCTTAGAATTTAGAGAAGAGGGATAACTTTTCCATTTTTGATTAGGAAGGAATAAATATGTAAATTTCAAGTTTATAAGCGATCAACATGTAACAAATTTACAATTTACCTAAGAAACAATATAATGCTGTTATTGCAGTTACCAAATGCCATATGATTGAATGATCATTATTTTTTACTTGGCACAAATTACCCCCTGTTACGACAGTTCATATGATTGAAGAGTTATTATTACTTGGTGCTGGTAATCTCTGTGAAATTCACTAATCCTATGTGCCAACATTGTAAAATTAGATGTGCATAAAACACAAAGCATAATAATAATATACTATATCTTACTTTGTATAGGGATGTCAACGTGTCCCTGGGCTACACATCTCCAAAGTCCAACCACCCTTTGTAAAAACGCAAGGATGAGTAGAACTATGTCGGGGACATCTCCATTTCACTGACATGACATTTCATTCAGCATGGATTCCCCTACATTGATTTTGAAATAAAAATAAATTAGTGGAAACAAATAGAAACATATAACTTTATATGGGTCACCCATATTACTACGAAAACACCTCTTATTATTCTATTCCCACAATTTGGTTTCTTTTCTTGGTTTTTTGATTTATTATTGGAGAGAAATGAATAAAAGTGAGGATTTTTTTTTTTTTTTTTTCTGTATAGGGAAACAGCTACTGTAACCAAATTTGGAGTGTCTGTTCTTTTGCATGATATGGAAAATGTTCTTGATGATTCTTTTTGATGGGTTTCTCACTCTCCTTTTTCTCTCTAGTTGGTTCCCAACAAGAAAAGAGGAAAGAATCTCATGAGCAACAACCAGCATAAAATTTTAATCTCATGTTTCAGCTAATTTGCCCTTGTTTTCCCCAAGTCTTTATTTATCTATAAATAGCAGATGGAAACAGCATCATTTGATACAAGTAGTAGAAGACTAGAAGTAGTAGTTTTGCAGTCTCTTTCATACATTTAACTATCAAATAGTTAGACTAGGTTTTCAGTCAATTTCATCTAAACGACTTGAATGAATAGGTTGATAGAACAATGCAGCCAAGGATGACTTGCCGGCATGAGCTAAACTATATATGGTTCTTAAAAAATGGTAGTCGGCTGGTTGTTCTTGGCTACATTGAGCTATCTTCTTCTCATTTAAGTCATAGATGATTATACTGCAGGGAGATGAAGCCAGAACATGATCAGTGCCATTATCCAGAGGTCTAGCATGAAGATGTAGAGAGTCCAGTGCAGCCAAGGACGACTTGCCAGCATCGACTAAACTATGTTTTCATAGAACCAGGCTGGCATGTGGCACTTGTGCTAGAGTGGGTTCTCTTACTCTCATGTAAGACCTCAAAGGATAGAAACACAGAGACCTCAACCATGAATACTATGAACAATAAGGTTAGTGCTTCATCTTTTTCCATTCGTATGTTACTCTTTTTATGTACCTGGACAACTACTTTGATACCATTCTCAATTTCTTTTCAGGAATGTCCAGGTCAAAATTATCGGCTAGTCGAACACATCTCAACCATGGGAAGATCACGTGGTCATATATACTTTCTGGTGACTACAGAGGTTCATTCACCATCGTGTTTTCAACCATTTATAAGAAGAGTAAGAAGTGTAGTGCAAAAAAGGATGCTTTGCCAACGTCTAGACTCCAGTTGTTAGGACTTGGGAGATATCCACTAACTTTATTTTGGGCTCTCTTTCATTCATTCAACCATACATCAAATAGTTGCTGTAGATGGTCAGTCAAATTCATCTTCACGACTGGAATGAATAGATTGATAGTATAGTGCAGCCAAGGATGACTTGCCGCTATTTAGCAGTAGACCAAAAAAGCGATCAACAAACATTTACAAGAATGATTCATATTTATGGTTTTACTGCACAATACATGGTAGTCGGCAGGTTGGTCTTGGCTACATTGACCTATCTTCTTTTCTTTCAAGTCATAGATGATGTTATAGATAATACTAGAGCAAAGTTGAAGCAAACCCATTATCCAAAGGTCTAGCGTGAAGAGGTAGAGAGTCCAATGCAGCCAAGAATGACTTGCCGGCATCTTCTAAAGTATGGTTTCATGGAACTAAGCCGGCATGTTGTCCTTGTGCTACACTGGGTTCTCTTTTTCTCATGTAAGACCTCATTGGATAGGAAGACAGAGACCTCGAAGGAATGCTTCATCAACATTGTACATTAACGACAATAAGGTTTAAAGCTTATGCGAGACAACATCATTCTCAAGATCTGCCAAATCGGCTGGTTGAACATTTCTCACCCTAAAAAGATTATGTATTCATAATGTCTGGTAAAAGTGAAATGTTTTCATGTCGATCATCTTACTTTACGCCCCTTTTCGCAGTTTTGAAAAGAAAGAAAAGAAGACAGAAAATACTTTCACAAACTTTAGTAGGAAAAAATTCAAAAAATCTACAGATCAAAGCAGAAGTATATATGTTTGCCCTAACACGAGGCAAGTTGCTAATTACACCCCAAAAGTTAAAGAACAGAATGCACATTGCTGCATATACAATCAACAATGCGCATAAATGAGTGTCCAAATAAGACCTGAAAAAAATCAATAAATAATCAAAGCATTGGCTTCACCTTCAATTTATCTTTCGCAAAGTAGCAAAGTAAATTGAGAAACCATCCGCGTAAACTCAGATAGTGCGAGTGTGTTTCCTATCACAGCTTCATGGAACCACACGGGCAATCCCAGCTTAACCTTTCTTTTTTTTTAAATCAGAAGAGAAGATTCCATTAAAAAAAATTACAAGCACCTACAAGTAGTAGCTATAAAGAGCAAACTGCAAGAAAGTGCCATGAATACTGATGGCCAATCTAGAACTGAACTAGAAGAGTTAATATGTAGGTTAGAACTAGTGGCAAGGGCCCAAGTCCGAATTTGTTTTGAACGCTTATTTATCCTCAAAAATTCTCTTGTTTCATTGATTCCACAGCACCCAAATTGCAGCTGATGGAATGAAATTCCATACTATCTTCCCTTTCGCTGATAAACCAAAAGATGCCCAGAACCAGACCATATCAATCATACTGTGCGCAAAAGCCCTGTGCCCATCCCTAATTTGAAGTATGAGAGGACTAAAATTCCCTTGAAATCTGAAAATGCGGAAAAGATGATTCACAGATTCTTCTTCCATTCTGCACATAAACACATATATTGTCTTAGAAGATGCTCTTCTTACTGTCCCAGCTTAACCTTGTTCTATGAATAACTGCGAGGATGAGAAGAATCTCCTCAATCACATAATCACCTGAATCAATTCTAACCAGCAAAAGTTACTCAATTGTTAACTTCAACGATCTTTATCTTAAATAACCATAAGTAACAGTGTAATACCTTCTGAATCTCCAGCAATAAGATAATTTAACCTCTCATTCCCAGTACCAATCCATGATACAAAATCAGCTAATTATACTCTGTTTCCAAGGACTATCCTACACGCAGCAGTGCCACCTCAATCAGAAAATGAAAATAAAAAACTCGAAAACAGGTGGTACTATGAGTTGGAAATGGGTTTGAGGTTAAAGGCTAAATGGATTTTGAGAAATTAGTAAACAGGGCACACGATCACTCAATTTTCAAATCTCTCTGAACCCTTTTAGCCTTTAACTTCAAACCCATTTTAAAGACTATAGGAGACTACTATATGTTCATCGAAGTGTTAGTATCAGCAACTGCAACGTGCCTTCAACATCAATCAGAGGTCAATACTACAGTAGTACTACTACTATGAGTGGAAATTCAACATCATCATCAGAGTCACAGAATATAAAAGCTGACGACCATTATCAAGGTCTGTCAGACAAGGTTGTCTGATGCTACTATACTAGTCATCATTATAGCTCCATGTGACTCTCTTCATGCTCAAGGTGTTGCTATTCTAACCCTATGGTCCTGCTTTTGCCGATGGCCTGATGCTAAGAGAACTCACTGCGAACAGTTACGAAGTTACTCATGTTACCCTAGCACATTAAATCCAGATTAGTAATTCACAGATCTTTACCTCAACTCATTATGTGATAGTTGAGAAGAAGGAACATTGAATCAACTTTATTTTCTTATGATAAAAGATGAAAGATGGCTCCTGAAAGATCCCCTAGAAGATTATAGTATATTTAGATAGGCTTTACATGTCAGCTTATTGTATTTTGATTAGCTATGTGTATTATAAATTAAAGAACTCATTCAGTTTATCCAATTCGGGAAATAGATGCTTATACTTCATAGAATTGCCAGATCTAGTCATTAACCCACTAAATCAGGGTATAAAATGGAACTATGCTATAAACGGACAAATTACAAGCACTGAAGGTGTCCATATATGTATTATCAATTTGCAAATTTACAAAACTGAATGAATCACCAAGAAAGACGTAAGGTGTTGTAACGGAAAGAAAACAGAATGAATTTCATTGTGAAAGGCATGCCTTAGCACATAACAGAAATAAACAGGGTTGTGATACCATATTTCAAGAAATAAATCATGCTAGACAACAACAATTAGGATACGTTAGTTGAATTCTATGAGACATGGATTTTGTTGTTGACATTTATTTCCCTCCATCTAAGATGTGGTCAGCCCATATACATTGAGTATGTGGCCCATCTTTATTTCTTGACACGTATTTAACTTAAGAACCTGCCCCCTCCAAATCCTCGTAAAGGATTTACTTTTGGAGAAAAAGTAGGAAGTTAACAAAAATTTAGTTAAACTGTTGTGTAATAAAACCATTTTGGGACTTTATTTCTTACTTTATAATACGTGTCAACATATAAAGATGGGTCACATAGTTGAAGTATGTGGCCCATCTTTATATGTTGACACGTATTATAAAGTAGAAAATAAAGTTCCAAAACGGTTTTATTACCCTTTCACCCAGGAAACTAACTTATACAGTGAGAATGTCAAATTCAAAATCCTTATAAATGAATCACCACAACTGAATTTTATATAAGATATGATCAGGCGGGAGAGTTAACAACTGCTGAGGTAGAAGGGGGACTACTGTCTCCATATTTTCTGATGAATCTCAAAGAGCCAGACCAACGAAGAGATACATAGCTCTAGTTCTGTTTTGTTCTTGTTGCGAGAGAACCAACATCATGTTCCATTTCCAGAAATATTATTTGAGACTAATTACTAAAACCTTCCCTGAAGTATCTAGAAGATAGTATGAGGGCAGATACTCGACTTGGTGACTTTTGTTAAAGAACTACTGAATTTGTGATATTGCTAATCTAGAAAAATCTAGACAAGTTAGGTGATCAAAAAAAGATCTTCTTTTAACCGCTTAGCTTATCCAGATTTTTCTAGATTAGCAATATCACAAACTAACACCTTATTTTAATTACATTACCACACTTCTGAATCTGCACCAACAACTTTAGCGGTCCAACTAATGAAACTTAAATGTTTCATATACATGTAACCAGTAATACTGGTTAGACTGACCGCTAAGCCACTTCTTTGACAACCCCTACTCAAATCTAATCCACAATATAAGCCTACATATTAATCAGCAGTCTCAAATGCTTATATAGAATCAGTGGTTAATGCTATACAATATCATTATGTTGGGACATACACAACAAATTTTTTTTGTGAATTATGCATTTCCATATCGAAAACACACTAGTCTAGTCATTGACTTAAAATTCAAATCCATAAACAAGTTGGAGTTCCTATAGTTACACTGTGACGCTAATCTAAATCTAAGCATTTTCTCGGTATGCATTGATCAAACAAGATATATACAACTGAACTAGTTTCAGTTATCCATGAATTGACTTAAAGACACTCAATAAAGCATCACTTTCGTCATCCAACTTTCCCTTATTTCTATCCCATACAGTAGTAGTAGATAACAATTTTGATGAAAAGCATGCAAGTACTAATCCACAACATATATCGAATGGCTCATACATTGGAGGCGACCTAATTTTTATTTTCGAACTAACAAAACACGCAATAGAGCTATAATAACTTAAAGCGTGGCGATAACAGAACAAAAAGTGGACATACAATGTAAACTAATATAACTTGCAAAAATCAGATAATATATGTACCGTTACCTTTGTAAACAACTCAAGAAATCATCCACTTGAAGCAGCTCTTGGTAATTCAGCCGACCTTGAAACACAACGTCTTGCTCAAATCAGACACTTGAAGACCAAAATCCTCATCTCTCCTTTAATGCTTGCTACAGGTAATGACTATTGGAGTTCCGGCGATACTTGATAAATCATAACTCATTGAATTTACAGGAAATTATAACCCCCATAATCCTCTTCTTCTCAGAAGCCACAATAGAACAGGATTTCTCCTAAATACTGATTGAAATTGATCCACAGATCAACCCCATCTCTTGTAAACATCCATCTTACTTCTCCAATCGGCTTTGTTAATTGATGCCAATCCAATTTTATAGCTACAAGAAATGTAATTTTGAAGGGATCAAACCCCCATTTCTTTAGCCTCTTTTACAATCATTTTAAATCTATCTGCATCTGCAGATTCAGGGACACCTTCCAAATTTCTCAAACGCTCTCGACTAAATCACTATTTTAGACCATCGGAAGATTGAAACATTTCGCCTTTTGAAGGAACGAGAAAATTAAACGAAATAAACCCTAGAATTTGTAAACAGATAAAAGCCTAAAAGGGGATCTAAATTCTACGGATATATATACAAACAGGATATTTCCACCCCGTGGTGGATTCTCACTCCTATTAGTAAATTGGCAACTTCGACGGTCAGTCGTAAATGATAATTGCCGTACTAGAAATGCTATTCCACTTCTCCCTAGTCCCTACTCGTCTCTCCTCCTGAAATGGCATCACATTCAATAGTGCAGGGTGTGAGCATTTTATCCGTAATGCGCGGATTTAACCGGTGACCACCCGTATTTTTGCGGATGGATGTCCGGACCGTTCACTAATGGGTTGCATGCAGATGAGATTTTTGAAATCCAACGGATTACGGATTGGGTCCGGATGCAACTTTGAAAATCCGTTGGACATCCATATACGATAGATTAAGGACATTTATATAGTTTCTAGAAAATATATAGATAGTTTGGAATTTTTAAGTTGTTTGCTTGTAGTGTTGTCCATGACACTTCTATATTTATATACGTATATAAAATGTGTAGGTTTTACTAGGTATCACCAAGGCCCCGGCTCAACCTCCCATGTTAGCGTCAATTTACATAATTTATTTATTTCTCATTCCAGGGTACTCATAATTTTATAACATTAGTAAACGCCTAATAATATTAGTATTGGGTCCAAGAGCATAGCTCAGTGGTAGCCCATCAACTCCAGTAAGGAGAAAGTTAGGGGTTCAATCCTCGCCGTCGTAAAGGTTTGTAGTAGATTAGTTGTATAATGGGTTGAGCGGTATTGGGTTTGGCAGTGGGGCCAGTCCAACTGGCTGGGTTCGGGTAGGGAAATGGGTACGGCCTTCAGGTCTCAAAAAAAATATATATATATATATATATATATATATATATATATATATATATATATATATATATATATATATATATTAATGCTAATCGAATCATTCTGCATTTAGACACTCATTTCCAAAAAGAAAAATCAATCACTTGATTTAATTTCATCAATACTCCAATAATTGTTGTCATTACTGGAACGTTTGTAACTTGTAAGCGAGTTTCCAGGGTAGTGGTCTGTTTCTAATTAACCAAGATTATACCTTGCAACAGGTGCAATCTGAAGGTATGCGTCAATGAATTCAAGAAGAAGCAAGTGCGCAGAACAAAAAGTAATACCATATCTTTTTTTACTGCTAAAACCACGACATAAATTTACACGGGTTCAGATCTGGGAACAACGGAGTCACAATGACCGGCACGCCACAACCGGATGATCTCAGTAAAAATAGGAAGACTAATCAAGAAAAAAATTAGTTTACTTTTAGAACGTAATGATGATAATGATGAGAGAACAACAAATGATATGTCTTTTTTCTTTCGTATTGATTATGGTTACCATTTTTGCTCATAGGGATAAGACATCTTGAGCAAATTAGGTTTCTTGTGTTCATCTCCTTTTATAAAAAATATTTCCCTCCACCCGCACAAAACTACTGTATCTATTTTTCTATTCTAATTTTTTCTAGTCTAACTAATTTTCTAATATCACCTATATAAAAATCAGCACCATTAGTAAACATAATAACACCAACAGGAATCATAAACTGGTCCTCTTCGTATCGTATTGCTTTCGTAATATCGTGGTATTTTATGCAGCAGAAAATACCTCTTTCAGGACTACTTAGAGTTGCTTAGGTCGCAACCTCACAATATTTTAAGGTAATCTTGCATCCCTAAAGATCACTCATGATGGAAATTTATGGTTGCCCGTTAATTTTTGTAGTTCCAACTTAGCGAGCTTGATTTAGGTAAAACAATCAACTTAAAAATACGACAATTATACCCCAAAACGATGTTCCTAAATAATAATTATATCCCATGTATATTCATCAATAGTGCAACCGCTTGTTAGATAATCGAATAATTGACACTTGGTACATCTTGTTCTTGACAATTGGTTTTCGTGACAACTATTGACACTTGGCATGTTACAAATATCTAAATCCCCTCGTACATATCTTTCTTTTAATAATCGTACAATTCTTGGTGTTAATGATTGACGCATCATAAGTATAATTAGATGGAACCACATCCATAGCAATCAAACATTACTCATAGATTGAGTTGAGATGAACAATATCTATGTGGTTTGTTTTACATCAATTATAGACAGTTAGGTCTTTTCCATCATTAATTATGATAAATATAACTTGGATTGCCATCTTCTTTCTCAAATATAAAACATTAATTATGAGAGAGCGTTTACCTAATTAAGTCAAATAATATAACCTAATGTGTGAATCTTCATCTAAGGACTGTGATAATTTCCATTGCATCGTTAACTTTCCTAGGTATTTTCTAGTTGTTTTGTTCTTATATATGTAACTTCAATTGAATATACTCTCCAATAACGAAAATAAAAATCATGTTGTCTCCTTGCCTTCAACAATTGCAACCGAGTTGTATAGCACTTTTAAGTTAAAGTCCACGGGATAATTAGCAGGAAACTATATATTGTGAGAAAAATTATATAGAGAAAAATGAAACAAAGGTCATTCCCACAACGTTCAATATCTATTTCAAGTAACAATTTTTGGAATTTGGTTTTGAAATTAAGTTTTTTTACATAAACTGATCATAATATGTATATCCATTGTTATCTTTAAGTATCGTGGTGTTTGTGGACAGATGAAAAATAAGCCAAGACAAATGGTGTTTAATGAAAATATTGTTTTGTAAGTTTCGTTGTGTGAAATTTAATAGATAGAACTATTTAGCTAAATTTTAAAATCATTTGAAGAGACGCATACGAAAAATGACGCAATAAAAATATAACAAAATTTTTGCATGCCACTGAGAAGGCGAGTACGCATGTGGTTATTACATTTAACGAAGTTAAATTGCAAATTTGGAGATATGATTTTCCGAAAGTGAAATTACATCCTTGAGATATATTCATGGTGTTTCCTTATCTGTTACCATATACCTTTATGACCTCTATGTAATACCCAGTCCAATAAAATATTGTCGTCCAGGTTTCGTGATAAAGATATCTCTTACTAGCTTTCTCAACAACCGTATTGATGGCCGAAAAAATATCTGTCCTGATTGGTTTTATACTTGTATAGTTGAATTCAAATTTAACTCCAAATGTTGTTGCTCATGTTCTCCCCTTGCCTGTAGCTCCTCCACCTCTTGAATATGACCAATTAAATATGGTCCTTAATTTCTTGTTTCGACTCTTTCCAAGGTAATGCCCTAAAAATATCTAATCTCTTTTAACCCTCTATATATACTTCGGACCTTGTAAAGTTAAGTATGTATCATCATTTCATAGTCCAATTCTCGGAGTATCTTTTTTTTATTGCAAGACCATAACAGAAAACATAAATTGTTTTTATTGATTACGTTATAGATACGGGTGCGCAAAGCATAGAAATATGTGATGCAATCTTCAGTGTGATGTTTTTATAATGGTATAGAAGAAATGGGCATCCACATCGAAACAATGAACTTGTAGGAAATTCCGCAAAAAAATGATATCGCCTCACTAACACCACCACTTTATCGTCTATCATTATCTTTTTCATTAAGCTTTCATGGTGAATTAAATGCATGTCACCTCATCAAAGTTCTTTTTCTTTTTGTAAAGCAGATCAAAGTTTTTTTTTGTGCTTGCAAACTGATAAGAAGACTATATTAATAAAAAAAAA